>NC_046659.1:86607093-86621986 GCF_010883055.1 Belonocnema kinseyi | reverse complement strand
GATAATGTTAGGTTTATCCTTTTGTTTGAAAAACATAAATGAATTAACTGGAAAAATATTGCTGTCAGTTTTAGCTCATTATTTCTCAATGCATTATTTTGATCCACATTTGGACACAGGGTCTAAATGCGAATCAGTGTAAAAGAAGGTTAAAACCTAGCGTATCATCAAAGAGGGGACGTTCCATTAACTAAGTAGAAATGAAAAATAATTATATGCGAAATATTTGTGATGAAACTAAAATATTAAAAACCTTATATTTTGATATTTAGCAAACTTTGATTAAAATCATATATTTTAACTGAGTTTTTTCTATTGTCGCTTAAATGAGTTATTTCAAAAAAGTATATATAATAAATCTTAGGTTCTTTTCTTTCGTCTTCAATAGTCCCTTTTCAGCTTATCTCAGAAACGTTCACTAATTGATCAGTAACTGAAATTATGGCAAAATTGTTAAATATATCTAACAATTAACTTAAGTAAAGTAAAATTATGCTTTTTAAATATTTTATGATAAATTTCCGAAATATTAGATTTCTACAATCAGACACGTGATTGTCCAACATATTTTAATATTCCACAAGTTTTTTTTTTAAATTTAGTACTCGCTATACGAAAAAAAAAATTCTTAATTACACGATTGTTCTAAAGCTGAAACGCAGTAGATGAAAAATCGAAAAGCAGTTGAAGAATACTGTTTCAAAAGGATATCCAATATTTTAACGATTTTTTAGTACATACAAAAAGTATTTCAAAAAGTCGAATTTATGATTTAGGAACAATATAAAAACTCACTTTCGAGATGTATCAGTCCTTAATTGAAGCGTTAAAACTTGAATTAGGAAAAAATCTTATTAGATTCTCTCGGTGGGGCTGAACTAAGTTTAAATATGGGTTCCAAGTAAATGCGATTTTTTATTGCTTATAAACACGGTATCTCAAGAATATTTTAAGATAAAAATTAAAATAATTAGCTAGGCGCTTTTTGAAAAAAAAAACAATTTTTGTATTGAATTACTAAGAAATGAAGAAATTTTTATCAGATTTTATGATAAATATTCTTGAACATTTTTTGACACAGATTTTATTGTTGAATGTGATTGCTTATCACTTCAGTAATATATCAAAATGAGAATGAAAATATTTGGAGTCTAGCCCCAAAAGGTCAAATGCTTTACTACTTTTGAGACTTATAACAGAGTCAACAAAATTCTTTCATTCGGTTTAATACAGTTCGTCCCAAATCTCTTGGAAAACAACATTACTGTTGTTAAGCCACATAATTATATAAGAAAAAATAATATGTCTACTCAATGCTAAATGATTTCAGCAGGAATTAAATAATAATACACATTTTTTGGAAACCGAAATTTCACTTTTTTAATTTTATTCGACTTCTACAAGAGCTTTTTAATGAACTCTCTAAATGTCGAACACTATTATCATTTATATGAATTTGAAATAACGTAAGTTTTCGCAAATACAAATTTTACATTGACAAGATTTGGCGATAAAATTAGTCTACATATTCAAATCCATAAAGAAGTCAGAAGTAGGTTTAGTTTATTGACCCCTCAACGTAACCAAATAGTTGAGTTTTCCACCCATGTGGCTGGTGAATTTTAGGGTGACGTGTGACTTTCCTATACCACCGTTTTCAATAACACAATTTTTAGATCCACCGCCTTGATCCTTCACAATAATCTCGTGAATTTTGGGAACGTAGCCTTCGTCTTTGATTCCAAGCGTCTTCCTCATCTTAGCGTCGGCTGGCTTGACTACGAAAGTTGGCGTGATATGGTGGTGATCAAGCTCGCGGTTTGCAGTTGCTGGTTGGTCCGACAGTAAATCAATGTCACCGTCCGCTCCTTTTCCAAAGTGATAATCTTTTTTATCACGGGAGACTCTTAATCCTTGTACACACGCAACCAAACCCATGGCAAATGCCAAAGTGAACAATATCTTGTTCACTGCCATTTTTCACGTGTTTTTCAAGAGTTCACTCTTACTGCTGATAAACCGAAGAAAGTTCTGACTCGAATTAATTCAACTCTAGTCAAAGATATGTAAGAAACTGTAATACTTAGCTAAATTCGAGCACCTTTTATACCATTTTTTTCAAGGATGCTTAATCCGTCATTTAAAGTATTTACGATCGCCAATGTTGATGTACGCGATACGCATATCCCCACTTTGTGGCGAAATTTATAATCGAGGTTTAAAATAACTTGTAGAAGGAAACTCTGCAACGATTTTGCATCTTTGTTTTAAAATTGTATTTTTTGAAACAAATTGGAACATGTATACAATTTCGCAACTTCATTATGATTAATGTCTTTTCCGGTCCTTTTAAATATCAAATGAGTCCGAATAGTAATATTTATATATAAAATTAAATAACTTTTTTTTTTATTTGTAAAAGTAAATTAACTCACATAAAAGGATAAGAAATTTCCTAATTGTACACGTTTCTATGGATTCAATTATTATGATTTGTTTAGAAACCTTTAACAAATTACATTATTAGATATTCGTAAATAAATCGTTTTCCATCGAATAATTGAATAAGAAAATAACACTCGAAGCATAAATAATATTTTTTTAAATTTGTCCCTGAAGTTAATGAATTTGGCTAATGATTAAAAGAAATTTTCATTTTATTTTCATAAACTTAAAAGTTCAAGAAAAATTGACGTGGTCGTATATTAGGTAAAGTTTACATCTCTTCAAATTCCTAACTCTTCAAATTGAAATACTGCATTTTGAACAAAATCAATTAATTTTTAACTAATTTCTGGAATCTGAAAAAACATGATTTTTCAAATAAATAGTTGAATTTTTAAATAAAAAAATACCATTTTTAACAAATAGTTCAAATTTCAACTATTGAAGATTATTTTTTAATCAAATTGTTTAATTTTCAACTAAAAGATTTACATTTTAAATAAAAAAATAATATTTTTAACTAATTGGTTAAATTTTTAACTAAAGTTATGAATTATCAACTGGAAGGATAAATCTTTACCTAAAATAGTTACATTGCAAAACATAAAGATGTATTTCTAACTAACGTGATGTATTAGCAACCAAAAAGATAAATTTTCAGACATGAAGTTAATGTTTTACTAAAAAATACGATTTTTCAAAAAAAAAAACATTACTTTTCCACGTAAATGTTAATTTTTTTATTAAATAGGTTAAATTTAAAATCGTAATCGAATAGTTGAATTTTAAATTTGAAAAATTATTGTTTAACCCCAAAAAAATACGAATTTTTAACAAAATAACTCGCAAAGAAATATAATCCTCAACCAACACAAATTACATTTCTACGAAAAGAGATGCATTTTTAAGCAAGAAAGATGAATTTTATACACAATACATGATTTTTCAACCAAGTAGTTGAATTTTCATCTAAAAATATGAGTTTTCAACTAAAATGATGTATCAATCAAAGAGATAAATTTTCAACAAATATTTAAAAACAGACAGTTACATTTATGACGAAAAAATATTTAATTTCTACCAAGAGATTTAAATTTTCATACCAAAAGGACGAATTTTAAACTGAACACATGAATTTTCAACTAAAAACGGTCAGCTTTTGTCAAAAATGGAATAGTTAGAAAATAAGTGAATACAGTAATAGAAAGCTACTTTTACAAAAAAGAAAAAATTTTAATTAATTTTATATTTCAATTACAAAAAATTAAGCACACTCTCGAACAAATTCCATGACTTCAAGAAAAGTTCCCTAACGATTTCAAATCAAGTTTTTATTGCTTTTAAACTACGTTTCAATTGGTAGATTATTGTACCATTTGAAGATTTTTTCGGCATAAAATACTAATTCTGAGACAAAAGATATTTGAGATTTTAATACTATGATGTGTTCTCTAAATCTAAATTATTTAAATTCTACTACAAATTAGTGAAGCTATACTGATTCCGTTAGAGAAAAGTGAGACACTAACAATTAGAAAATATTAATAATTCAGTTAATTGTTATATTTACTAATTCAAAAGTAAAAAAATTACTTGTTGCTTGATGAAAATACATGCATTTATTTATAACTGTATACAATAATACATTAGTCTAGCATAAGATATGTATATTATTAATTAAAACAAGGTTATAATATAAATCTTAAACGCAAAAGCAGGAAAGTCTGACAGTAAAACGCAATTGTGTCACATTTTTTATTGAAATAATAAAAATGTGATATTGCGAAACTTATAATTAGGTCATATACGCCACCTCCACCAACATACCGTATTTACCAATTGTTTCCTGGAAATCGAAACACGAGTATTATTTGAACATCTAATACATTTAACCATCTTTATTTACCTTACAAATAATCTTACTTTATATTATATCGCTAAGAACAGAAATAAGTAAAAAAAGTCAATATTTTCATTATTTAACTTTAGTGTCATAAACTTTTCATTTTTTTACTATAAAATCAATAAAATCCTAAGATATTAGAATTTTCTAATCATGCTCTCAATATCCAATCTAATTGGTAAAAATAATCAATCCAGAATGAAAAAGCATTATATTTTTGAATGACATGTTAATTCCAAAACTGAAAACCAGTAGGTGAAAAATTAAAACGCAGTTGACGGGTGACGATCCAAAAGGACATATATAATACTTTGACGGGTTTCCAGACGATTTAAATACAAAAAAAAGCATAAAAAAATAAAATAAAAAATATTGCGAGGAAGTTGCAATCTTGTAGTGCAAAAATTTGTATTTCTGATAGTCTTCCATTTTGTGAGATTCCCAGAAAAAAAATCCCTCAAAGTTTGAGCCAAATCGGTTATCAGCTAGACGTAAAACAAGGGCCTTCGAATTTCGATTCTATCTGCCTGAACTATTTTACATTTTTAACACATTTTACCACATTCCACAACAAATTTTTGTTGTTATCTTACAAACAGATTGAAAGGTCTTTTATTGAATTTAATTTACTTATAGGCAGAAAAAAGGTTCTTCGGTTAAATCATTTTGCAATTGCCGAAACAATTGATTAATATTTAATTGTGAGCTTTTTATAAAAAGGTCTGGAAACCCAAGTCTTTTGTTACATTTGGTTAACTTTATAGTTTATTATTAAATATCTGCTTCATTTATATAGTACTGCCTCATTATAAAAAAAATTTGTAGCAATATAAATAATTTTATTTATTTGAACAATTTTGTTATGAAATAAAATTTTTGAAATTGACCTTTCCTATAATTAAAGCGGTTATTTGCGCTACATTACTTATTCAGATGACCAATACTCGTGAAGCTGCGTTAGATATTTTAAATAAATAAATAAAAAAATCTTTCGTTTAAAATAAATATTTCAAAATTGTGCATTATATTGAAATGATTTGCATATTTAACGATAAGCAATGTAGTTAATCAAATTTTGGGGAAAACAATTTTTTATCACATTTCCATTCAAATGAACTTCAGTTAACTGTTTTAACTACAAAATTATTTATAATATGAATATGTTAAAATACGAAGTAGTATTATCTGAATAACTTAATGATTCAATAATAAGCAATAAAGTTGATGAAGTTTGATAAAACTAGAGTTTTCTACGTCTTCTTAAGAAGAATGTCCAAGTAAACAATAATTCATTATTTAAACAATTGAAATTAGCTCAAAACAAAGTTCATTCCTTTGAACAATAACTAATTGTAAAAAACATTGTCAAGTATAGTTATTTGTTCATTTTTAGAATCGAAAATAATTGTTTAACCGATTGTCAAACGAAATAAGAAGTCTGTCTTTGAGTAAAACAGAACAATCGAATATTTTTGTTTAAAATTGTTAGTAACAACAATAAGTGTATTTATTAGGACTTTTTAGATACCAAGTATTTTTTTTTGCTAAACACTGCGTAAAATTTAATAATTATGAATGAAAATAAAAATGTTTAGATCAGTTTCGAAAATTTCCTTTTGCTTCAAAAAGATAAAAGCTCGACTGTTGTTCAAAGCACCGCTTTTTGGCTTCAGTATTATTAATACATTCCCCCGGTTAAAAAAATCTAAAATTAGAAAGAAATTTAATTAAGTGAAGTTTCAATTTTTCCATTAATTTCTCTAAATCATGCTCAGAGTGGAAATTCAAAATCAGAAGTGGTCTAAAAATGAAAAATAAGTTGGTCTTTTCAAATCATAGCTCTACCTGTAATTTCTATAGATAAACAGACGCAAACTGTAAAACGCTTTTTAACGATTTTTTTTATGTTTCTAGCTTAATATTTCCGACAGTTTTGACTGATAGTGTGTAAGAAACAACATATATCTACTTAATTATAAATGATTTCAGGATGAATGAAAGAATAACACACATTTTTTTATAAACATTTTTTCACTTTCTGAAATTGCATTCGTCTCTTACAAGAATTTTTCAATATAAAATACATTATTCACATTGACGATAATTTAAAATTACATAATCTGTCACAAATATCAATTTTGCAATTACAAGATTTCAGGATGAAATTGCTCTACATATGCAAACTAAGAAAAAGTCAAAAGTAGGTTCAGTTTACTGTCCTTTGATCGTAACTAAATAGTTCAGTTTCCCACCCAAACCGTGGTTTTTGAACCTTAGTGTGACATGTTTTCTTCCAATGCCTCCATTCACTATCTTACATGACTTAGAACCACCGCCTTGATCTTTGACAATAATCTCGGAAATTAGAGGAATATATGCAGGATCTTTTGCTTCTTTTTTCTGTAACTTTTCAACTATCTTATCTTCCGGGTGTGAGAGTACAAAAGTCACATAGATTTCGTGATGAAGAAAATGACGTTCTTCAATTACTTTTATGTCCTTTCGTAAAGTTACGTCACCTTTCTTATGTTTTCCGAAATGATAATCCTTTTTATCCTGACTAACAGTGAGTCCTTGGACACATATTACCAAACCCATGGCAAAGGCCAGAAGGAAGAAATTCTTTTTGACTGCCATTTTTCACGTATTTTGAAGAGACTCTTGCTTTACGAAAACTAAAGAAATTTTCGACTGCTATTACTTTAAATATTGTAAAGATTGAGTCAGAAGCTGTAATGCTCAGCCAAATTCATTTTATCAAGGATGCTTAATCAATCTACAAACAGAACGATCGGCAGTACTGATATACATGGTACATATATCCCCACTTTGTCGCGAAATTTATAATCAAGGTTGAAAATAACTTGTGGACGGAAATTCGTCACCGATTTGTGGGTTTTGTTATAAAAAATGAATCATTAAAATTAAAAGAGGACTGTAGAGGCCATCTGCATCAGAGTGTCTACTCAAATTTTGGAAAAAATTCTCTGACATTTCCAGGTAGTTCGCAGTTTTTGAAACAATCGACTTAGAACATGTATGGAATTTCATGAGTTTACGAAGTTAACTGACTTTAATTTTTTTAAAGTAACTTTACTAAAAGATAAGTAATTTCTTAATGGTACAAGTTTCTGGGGATCCAATTATTATGTTTAACTTAGAAAGCTTTGACAAACTAGGTTATCAGGCATTATTAAATATTTGGTCACCATCGATTATTTAAATTAATAAATAATAATAAAATGTAAATTAATATGCCTTCAATATGTCCCTGAAGTCCATGAATTTCAATAATAATTCAAGCAAAGTTTTAAAGTATCTTCCAATACACAAAACTCAGAGTATATTTCAGTAAAATGTATGTAATAATATATTAAATTAGTTTTAGTCGCTTCAAATTCTCAACTCTCGAAGCAAGAATATTGCATTTTCAACAAGATGAATAAGTTTTCAACCAAATACTGAAATTTTTAACTAATAAAGATCACTTTTCAGTCAAATATGGAATAGTGCAATTTTAAGGTAAAAAATGAATTTTCAACAACAAAAAAACACAACTTTCAACAAATTGGTTATATTTTTAACGAAACTGATGAATTTTCAAATTAAAGGATGAATCTTTAACTGGAATAGTTTGATTTTAAACCAATGGGGTAATTTTTTAAGTAGAATAATAAATATTTATCTGGAATAATTGAATTTTCAACCAAAGAGATTTTTGAAGTAAGAAAATTAATCTTCTACATAAACGTCCATTTTTCTACAAAATATATGAATTTGTAACCAAATAGTTGAATTTTCTACCAGAGTAATCAATGTTCTGCCAAAAAAGACGATTTCCAACAAAGTACATATATTTTTAAAAAAATAGCTGAACTGTCGTCTACAAGCGATGAATTTTGAACAAAATAATTGTATTTCGAACTAATAAAAATATTTTTTTAAATAGTATAGAATAGTGCAAATATAATTTAAAAATTCATTCTTTAATAAAAAAACTACGCAGTAAAAATAAAACCTTAAAGTCCGCTAATATAGCGACAAAATTTAAGGTGTGATCAAAAAAAGAACGCCACAGCCCTAAGTCAGCATTAGCCTAAAATCTTAAGTCCGCACACTTTGCTGAATAAAGTGCGCCAAAGTGAGCCTTCTTTTGTTTGCAAACTAAGATCTATAACGCGGAGATTTAGGCAGACATGCCAGAGAGTGCAGCGATTGAGATGAATTATTGTCGTATTGATTGGACAGAAATTAAATAAGTAAATGCGAGGTCCGCCCGCATTTAAAGAAATTCATCTCCGTTGGAACTGACATTCTGTTTTACACACGTAATATGAAGAATTTTGATCAGTAATGCGGCTTTTACTTTCATTTTCACCCTTAAATTACTATCCACCAAGACAGGCTGACTTTACGTTTACCTCAATATCACAAATTAAGTTGCCTCATGAATTTAAGGGGATCCTGAAAGTAAGTCAAATTGAATTTGAAAGTTTTTTTATTGTGTAAGTTTCAACAAATTAGTTGCATTTTTAACCTGAATGATGAATTTGAAATTAAAAATTTTAATCTTTTGCTAGAATAGTTTGATTTTATATCAAAAACATGAAACTTTAACTGAAATAATGTATGTTTAAAAGGACTAGTTTAATTTTTAACCAAAAAATACATTTTTTGATCAAAAGATTAATTTTCTAACAAAAAGACGATTTTTAAACAAAATATATAAATTTTCAACTAATGTTTGAACTCTTAACTAATGAAGATAAATTTTCAAAGAAATAGTTGAATTTTTAACTAATAACAATCATTTTTTTTGAAAATATGGAATATTGTAATTTTTAGTTAAAAACATAATTTTCCATTAAGAAAATAAACGTTCAAAAAATTGGTTATACTTTTTACCAAAATTATGAATTTCAAACTTCAAGGATAAATCTTTAACTGAAATAGGTTAATTTTAAACGAATATGTGAATTTTCAATTTAAATAATTAATCTTTAAAAGAAATAGTTGAATTATCAACCAAAAAATATTAATTTTCAACTAACAAAACATAAATGTTCAATCAGTGATAAGTTTGCGCCTGGAATAATCAAATTTTTAAGTGGAATGGTTGTATTTTGAACGAAAAACGTGAATTTTCTACTAAAATAATGTATTTTTAACTGAAATATTCAAATTTGTTACCATAAAGATAAATTTAAAAACAGAAGAATTAATTTTCTACACGAAAGGCTATTTTCCAACAAAATAGATACATTTAAAAAAAGACAGTTGAACTCTCAACTACAAAAGATATATTTTCAATCAAGTAGTTGAATTTTGAACGAATACAGATAATGATTCAACAAAATATAGAATAGTGCCATTCACATTGAAAAAAAAATTTTCACCCAGAAAAACGAATCTTTAACAAATTGGTTACATTTTCTACAAAAATGATGAATTTCAAACTAAATGGATGAATCTTTGACTGTAATAGTTTCATTTCTACCAAAAAATATGGATTGTCAACTAACATAATGAACCTTTAACTGGAATAGTAGAATTATCGACAAAAAATTTAAATAAAGCGATAATTTATCGACTGAAATGATGATTTTTAAAGCAAAATAGTTAAATTTTGAACGAGAAAGATGAATTTTTAACTAAAATTATGTATCAATAATTGTAATAGTTGAATTATCAACCAAGAAGATAAAATTTTAATCAAGAAGATTTATTTTCTACCGAAAAAGGTAATTTTTAAATAAAATAGTTCAATCCTGAACCAAAATACGCTGATTTTCAACTCAAAAGTTAAATTTTTAGCAAAAGAAGATTAAATATCTACCAAAGGATATAATTTTCCTACAATCTAATTGAATCCAGTAATATAAACATATTTAAAAAAAGAAGAAACATTATTATTTAATTTTATATTACAATATGAAAAATCTTTATGCTCTCTCGAAAAACGTCAATAAATTAAGAAAAAATTCCTTTATTTCTAAACCAAGCTTTCATTGCTTCTTAACTGCGTATCAATTGTCAGATTATTGACATCATTTTTTATACGGGATTTTAATACTATGATGTGCTCTTAAAAAGTGACATTTAATTCAATTTAATTAAAAACTTACATTCAATTAATTACAAGTAAAACTCAAGTAATTTCATCAGATAAAAGTGTACATAAAGAATAGGAATAGCATATGAAATGTGTAATTCTGTTTAGTATTTGTCTACGGCAGCTATTCTTAAAGTTTTCATTTATTAATATTCGATGGATAGTTGTATCGCCGATTCATTTCCAAAGACGCATCATTAAATTTTTAAAGATATATGTATAGGCCGATTTTCAATGTTTATTTACCTTGTTAACCTTTACGTTAATGTAAACTAAGAAAAAATAAAGATTTTAACATTTGTTGAATGGCTTTGTAATAAATTGATGTAACCTGGAGAATGAATGCCTGATAGAGAGTATTTTTCGCAAAGCAAATACTAAATTTTAAATCAAATGTATGAGAATGCTTACTGAATATATATTAATTTATTTAGGACTGTGTATATCAACAAATTGGTCTGACATAGAGTATGTGTATATTAATCTAAAAAAGGTTATATAAAAATTCTGAAACGCTAGAACAGACAGCTTTGACATAATAATGCGATGTGTAACATTTTTAAATTTATTGAAACAAAAGAAGGTAATATTGTGGAATTTACGACTAGGCTTAGCGCGTCATCTTTACCAAGATAAGAGATTGGCCCATTGTTTTCTTAAAATCAAAAACAAGTACTATTTGATGAGTGAACAAATAAAACATAATAAATCAATTTTTTAATGAATAATGCGAGGTTTTAGTATTTTCAGAATTCGAGAAATATGATTATTGACATTTTTTTATGAAGACAATTCTATCCTAATAAAATATCGCTTTAAAGATTTTGTAACTTTTGAAATTTATGTAAATTAAATATCCGTTATTACATACTAATGTGGTTAATATGCCCTAAAACTGTATAAATCCAAGCTAATTGGTTCAATAATTTGAAAATATTGGATAAACAGACAGATCGTTTCCTGTTTGTAATCCTATTCGAATTTTTCTTCAATCTCTGTTTTTTTTTTGAGATACAGCATTTGTCTGATTATTGAGAAATCATTTTAAATGGATTTATCATCTTTCGTTCGGTTACTTCTCATTTGAACATCTAATCTATAGAACCCTACTGTATTTGCGTCAAAAGCAAGCGCACTACACTTTATATCGCAAACAATAGACAAGAAAGTTTCACTAGTTAATTATTATCCGAAAACATTAAACAATTAATCATTATCGTAATTATTATTATACCATTAAGCCAAATCCCTTGTGAATTAAGCGAGACTCACCAGGTTCTAGCTGTTGTTTATTTAAATTACATTTTTGCTCCGCAACATTGCTTCGACCCAGGTCGCTGATCAATCTCTCTAGCAAGAGCAAGTAGTCTCTGGCGGCGTCTACTATCCCATCTGTATCCGATATCATTTCACCCTTTATATTTCTAATCTCGACTAACTCTGTACTATTCATTTCTATCTTGTTGTCCTTGTGCACTTGCCAATAAAATAATTTCTTATTTCCTTTGAAAATATTTTTCAACTTGTTCTCTTCTTTTGCTATGATTTTATGCTGGCTTGCTTAAAATGTATTTTTACTTTACTGTTTTCATCCCTATAATTATTGCATAGTATGATTCTCTCGTCATCGCTACAGCCTGTAGTATTCAACTATCTTATATACGCTGGCTACTTTTAGTTAACAGCTACGAGGATATAATCATTCCACCATGCATCACCAGTTACTTTTTAAAATTCATAACATTTTCACTAATTCAGCATATGTGAAACCTTATCCAGCCACCTTCGACCATTCACGTGTTTTTTTCAAATTTAGTATTTGCTACGCACAGGCAATTCTCTGAATTAAGCGATAAGCTTAAAACTGCATAGCAGTTGACAAAAATCGAAATGCAGTTGAAGGATAGTCTTCCAAAAGAACATCCAATATTATAAAACTTTTTTAGGACTGTCAAAAAATGTCCCTAAAAGACGAATTTTCAATTTAGCACAGGTTAAGAAAAAAGCTGGAAACTCGTGAAGAAGGAAAGTGAGGAAGAAGGGTTTGCTGAATAGACTACAGTGGTTAGATTGGTAGTCAAGCACGGCTATAATACGAAGTTGAACTTTCATTTACAAAAAGTCAATAACAAATTTAAAAAAAAACATTTTTAAACTAAGTTTTTTTCTATTAAAACCCAACGCTAATATTAACAGGCCGAGGGCACAGTTTACTGCTGATCGATTTAAAAAAACAGAATTCTTTTTTCCCAAAAGCAAATAAAATGTGCATATTTTTTAAGTTCGACAATTTTATTGAAATAGGAGGTCCTAAATAAATTAATATATGTTTACTGAGTAATAAGTAGATTTTCACTATCAAATTAATCAATATTTTTAATAATTGAATTGTTACTTTTCTGTAATAGTTAAGTGGCTCACTTTTTGCTAATGGTATTAGTAGAATTTTTAAGTAAAAAGACGAATTTTCTACAAAATATATTAATTTTGAACAAGGCTATTACGTTTTGAATTTAATTTTTCTTTGAAATACTTTAATCTTTAATCAAATAAATAAATTTAAACCTAAAACATGATTTTTTGTTCTTGTTAAAAACTTTCCTTTCCAGCCAAATAGTTTAATTTTGTACCTAATTGCTGCAAGCACAACCAAACCAGATAAATTGAGAGCCAAAGAGCTGAAATTTTAACCAAAAAGTATGAATTTTTAAGCAAGAAGATTAATTTTCGACAAAATAAATAAATTTGTAACAAAATTCATTAATCTTCAATTTTTAGTTGAAAAATTAAATTATCAAACAAAACTAACAAAATATTTAGTTTTTCAAAGAAAAAGGCACATTTTGAACAAAAATTAGGAATTTTAAAACAAATGTATTTTTGACAAAAGAGATCCACCCAAAAGATGATTTTGAACACGAGAGAGCTTGTCAGCAAGAATATTAACATGCTACGAAAAAATACGAATTTTCCAGAAAATACATTAGTTTTCAACAACAAATTTTACTTTTAAAGCTAAAAAATTAATTTTCCATCAAAATGCCAATGCTAAACAAAAAAGTTATTTGTGAACTAAATAGTTTAATTTTCTACCAAATTCAAGAATCCTTAACCAAACCAGATTATTTAAAAGCTAAACAGTTGAATTTATAACCCAACAAAATGTTTAAAATGCATAAATTTTTAACTAATAAAGATCAATTTTCAACCAAAAGTAGAATAGTTATATAGTAAGTTGAAAAAAATTAATTCTCCATAAAAGAAAAAACCAACTTTTTTACGAAAAAGCGAGCAAAAGAGGAAAAAGGGTATGTTTCTTAAAAACAGAGAATCAAAATAATAGCCAAATTAAATATTTACATTTAAGATGTATAATGACAACGATAACTTTTATTTGTCAAGATATTTTAGACACCGAATATACATTTTCTTAAATAAAAATCAGCAATTTTAGTAAAAATGTTTTCATAGAAAATGACATATTTTATTATTTGGTTGTATGCCAATTTCTATAAAAATTAACTTCAAAATGAAATTAATTATTTATGTCGTCTAAATATATCTGCATTATATATTACACATAGAGAGTTTTTTCGAGAACAAAAATTAAATCTAAATATTTGGGCTTATTGTCACATTTTTGCGTTGACTACAAATTTTTTTTGATAATGCAACTATAAGCTTCTAGAATTTTCTCAGAAATTAAATTGGGCTTAGTTCTAAATAAACAACTTGCAAATCTGTATAGAATTGCTACATGGGGACTATTTTGAAAGTAAATACCAGATATGTGCAACTGTGCTCCGTCTTTTGTTAATATTTCTTATGATTTAACCAAAGATAGAAGCTCGACTGCCGCTCGATGGACGACTTTGATGTAGTGAAGTTTCTACTTGTTCTATTAATTTCCCTACAGTATGCAGATAATAGAATTTGAAATTGGGAAATTGTTTAAAAATGAAAAATACGAGGGTGGATTGATAAGTTTCTGGCCTGACCAAGAGATGGCGCCACTAGGCCTACCTTGAGGTGGCGTTCTATAGTACCATCCTTAGATAGCTTGCAGCTATAGTTTCAGCCCGATCGCCATGTTAGTTTAGGTTTCAGAGCACACTGAACAAGACGCCTCTGTGTTTTTCTTAAAAATGGAAAAGCTGGAAAATCGTGCTGTCATCAAATACTTTTATTTGAAGGGGTTAAAGCCGAAGGAAATCAAAGAAGAGATGGACTCAACACTGGGGACATCCTCCCCATCATATTCAACCATTAAGCAGTGGGTTTCCGAGTTTAAAAAGGGTCGTGTGAGCACCTCTGATGAACCTAGCTCAGGGCGCGCTGTTGAGGTCACAACTCCAGGTACGATCGAAAAAATCCATCAAATAGTGCTGGAAGACCGCAGATTAAAAGTGCGTGAGATAGCTGAGACCTGTAAG
>NC_046659.1:86577248-86606993 GCF_010883055.1 Belonocnema kinseyi | reverse complement strand
CAGCCTTGGAGGAGATTATGTTGAGAAATAAAAAAAAAAAATTCTTAAAAACGTTGTTTTTCTTGGTCAGGCCGGAAACTTATCAATCCACCCTCGTAGGTCGATATTTTACTTCAGATGTCTTGGTCCCTGTTTTTTAGGAATACTTAATCTAGAAATAAATTAACAAAAATTTAAAAAAACTTTTTAACGGTATTTTGAAAATCTTCCTAACTTAATTTTTTGCAGAGTTAGTCACTTTTTGAGATAAGCCTGTTTTTAATCTGATTTTCGTAAGTGAGCGCACAGTTTTAACTGGTAGTGTATAGGAAATAAATGGACCAAAGAAGTAACAAAATAATAACACACATTTTTTGGAAATCATAGTTTCAATTTTTGAAATTTTATTCGACTCTTGCAAGAATTTTTTAATCCACAATACATTACTCACATTAATGTGAATTTTAAATTACATAGTCATTCAAAAATATCAATTTCGCAATTTCAATATTTAGGAACAAAGTTAGTCTTCATAGTGAAATTAATAAAGAGTCAGGACTGAGTTTTGCTTTATTGTCCTCTTATCGTAACCAAATAGTTCAGTTTCCCACCCATACCGTGGTTTTTAAATCTTAGTGTGACATATTTTTTTCCGATGCCCCCATTGACGATATCACATGACTTCGAACCACCGCCTTGATCTTTCACAACAATCTGGGTAATTCGTGGAATATATGCGGCATCCTTTGCATCTTTTATCTTTAACTGTTTCACGATCTCATCCTTCGGGTGCTCGAGTACAATAGTCACGTATTTATATTTGCGATCAACATGACGCTCTTCTTTTATAGGCTTATCCTTTATTACAATTACGTCACCTTTCTTTTTATTTCCAAAATGGTAATCCTTTTTACTACGACTGACAGTGAGTCCTTGTATGCAAATTACCAGTCCCATGGCCAAGGCCAAAGTGAACAAAAAATTGTTCATTGCCATTATCTACGTATTCTTGAAGCGAGTCACTCTTATTTTACGTAAACTGAAGAAATTTTTTAGCGTAATTACTTCACCTCTGGTCGAAATTGAGTAAGAGACTGTAATGCGTGGCCAAATTTGAGCTCCTTTTATACAACTTTAAAAAAATGCAAAGTCACTCTTTGAATATAGCGCAGCCGAAGGATGCGATTTCCGCAATTGGTAGGTAATCCCCACTTTGGGGCGAAATCAAGGTTCAAAATCGCTTGTAGAATATTATCATTTTCTCAGTACCACCGATTTTCGCTTTTTGTTTAACAAACTTCACACTGATAAAAACAGCTAGGTAGATTGAGCCATCCGAATCTAGGTTACAAAATTAGGAGTATATTTACAATATAATACGAAATTGAGCCATACTCGATGGATGGCTGATTCACTCAAATAGGTTTGTTTTCTTTAGTTTTTTTGTCAAACCAACCAAAAATGTAGTTGTACAACCTATTCATTTCTATCAGTCCATAATTAAATTTATAAATATAAGTGACACACTACAAGGAATGGGACTTTACCTTAGGGTTAGCAGGCGAATTTTTCAGTAGAAGAGGCGGTTCAAGTCAGGCACTCAGAGAATGGGGGATCATCTTCGTACTGGATTTCTTGTGTCGTCCGCACGACTCGAAATAGGGGATTCACGCTTCACCTTGCAGCTTAATAAAAATTTTAATTTTGCAGCTACAAATTTAATTATTTTTTAATATGAAAAACTGATTTAAAACTATTGATACACGGAGAATACTCCTTTGTTAAATTTTATATAACTTATTTCGATAAACAGAGGACATTACGGAATTTTATTGAAATTTAATTTCGAATAATGTAAATATCAACTTATATAAGTATAATTCGTGATACAGTAATAAATTATGGAACTAGTGAATAAAGATTACCGAAAGGTTAGGTAAAATAAGACCAACCATTGTAGGTAGTACTCGTGTATATCGTTGATGCATATACACAATTTAAAAGAAATAATTACAATAAATTATTATATACAATATATAACATGCTTTCAACGATATCAAAAACGAAGTGTCTCGTCATTCCAAATCAATTAAACAAATTTATAGATCCTATTAAAACTTTATAAGCTATTTTTAATTAAATAAATAATGGTATTCATTTCCATATCCTATTGAAATTGAAATTCTTTGACAAAAAAAAATAAATTTTTAAAAATATTTAGCAATTTATGTATGTTAATTAAAAATCAAAAGATATAATCATATATTTAAAAATAAACAATTCAAAAGCAAAAAAGTAATTAACAGTTTTGAATTTTTATGTGCAAATAGGAATTGAGCGATTAATAATTGAAACATTTTTATTAATTTTGAAACGAAAAAATTTTGGTTTTCAATATTTTATACATTGGAAGAAGGATCATTTTTAATTTCTAACACTTTTATTGAGATTGAGGTAAGAATTTTTTATTTTTTCTTTGAATTGGGAAAATGCTTCTTTTTTTGTTTTTTATAGTTTTGATTGAGTTGGAAGGGATGAAACTTTGGCTTTCAAGTTCTTCAAAGTTGTAAGAAACCTATTTTTTTCTATTAACATTTTTATTGAGTGTACGATGGCTAATTTAGGATTTTAAACATTTAGATGAAAAGTGAAACTTTTTATTTTCAATTATGTGCTGAATTGGAAGAGCGATTAGTTTTAATTTAGAGCATTGACAATGATAGGTTTATATATTTTAAAGAAAAGTCTTAATTAATTAATTAATTTTAATTCAATAGTTCATATCACACGAAAGTGAACTTTATATAATTCTTTTAATAAAAATTAACATTTTTCCCCGTCATTTTAAAATATACTGGTATGGACATAATACAATCCTTACATCAACTATTACATACGAGAATTTTCACTTTTAGAGTTTAAATTTTACCAAATTGTTGAAAAAAATGATTATTCATATATATATATATATATAAACGTTCCTCAATTTAAAAATGTCAAATACAATGTTCAAAGCAATTTTTCGAATTTGAACACGATAACTTGAAGACGGCTGCAGATAATTTGATCAAGTTTGGAAGACCTATTTTCACCACTAACATCTTGAAACTGACAGAAGGATATAAAAAAATATTTGTTACATTCTTTTTGAAACATTATACTATTTTAAAAATCGTTTTTTATAGTAAAACCTTCTTTATTTACATAATTCAAAGTTGATTCCATTGGAATCGATCGACCTACAATATTAATACACGTTATTAAAAAGTAAGGAAGTTATTGTCATTTATATTAGTTGAGAAATCCGTTTTCATAATGAAAATGTTCTCATTTACTCAATTTAAAGTTATTACAAGAATGCAAAAGTCCCGTTGATTGGAGACTGAAAATTGAAAAGTAAGGCAGTTATAATCATTTATAATATTTGAAAAACCGCTTTTCTATCAAGGACTGAAAGGATTCCTTGATTCGAGGGAAATCTATTGACCTATAATATTAATATATCGTGTTGAAGAGTACGGGCGTTATGGACATTTATATGATTTGCAAAATCTGCTCCACATAGACAAACTTTTTCCATTATTATAATTGAAAGTTCATATAAGAATAGACGTTGCGATAGGCCTATTTTTTATTTCGATTTTCTCTATACGGAATCAAAAATATTTGCTCATTAATTATAATAAAGAAGGAAAGGACACATCAAATAAGCACTATCAATTTGTAAAGACAAGCAAAGTGGAAACTCCCAAAATTGAATGCACAACTAGCTTAACTTTACTGACACAAAAGAAGGTAATATTATGAAACTTATGAATAGGCTTGGTACGTTATAACCACCAAGGTAGCAGATTTGTCAAGTGTTTCCTCAAAATGTACAAACAAGTGAAGAGCAAGCGAACAAAACGTGATAAATGAACTTGAGCTTAAAATCCATTCATAAAAAATAAGTTAAAAATGAGAATTGATATATATGTAAAATTCCTGGTTTGCATACACAAGGTCATATTTTAAAATGAAATTTTAAGTTTTGTGAAATTATATACAAGAAGAGAAATTTTGCAACGTATTCCTAAATTTTAAGAAGTGTTTACATGTTTAAAAAGTTTTATCTATTAACATAATTAATCTTCATTCCAAAAAACATTTGTTTCCAAAATTTTATTTTATTTATGGATACACGTCAAACGTGAAATTTTTTTTTGATTCGATAACCGAATGTTGATCATTCAATTTTTAATATTTCAAACAACATGCTTAACACTTAACATTAGCAAAGTAAACTTGTGCTTTTTCACTACTTTGTTAATAGAATGCTTGAATATTACTATTTTCTTAGTTAGGTACCCAGTTACTATTTCAATCAGTAAAATTTTCACTAATTCAGATTATGTGAAAATTTATCCATACTATTATAATCTTTCAGATGTTTCTCTCTAATTTATTATTTGCTATAAGCAAAACGTTATCTCTGAATTACACAATAATCCTGCCACTGAAATACAGTGGATGAAATATTCAAAAGAAGTTAAAGGGTAATGTTCTAAAAGGACATCCTTTTTCAGGACAGTCAAAAAACGTTCCCAAAAGTCGAATTTTCAATTTAGAAAAAATGAAAACAAACTTTCAAGATACATTAGCGTTTATTTGAAGCATGAAAAGTTGAATTAGGAAAAAATATTATTAGCTTCCCAGTCTGAACTAAGTTTAAATATAGTTCAGAAAAAAATATAACCGGTGGTAAGCACATTCCTTTCACGCACCCTCTATAGGCACACTGGTGCGAATTGGTTTTTTGCAATGTCAATACTTAATATTTAACACATTAAAAATATAATAAACATCTGAAATATATATTACGCATAGTTCACATATATATTTAATGTAGTGGGGATAAGCCGCTGCAGCTGTGTCTGCGCATATGCCAACAAACTGAAAAATTTTCCTGTGCGATTTTCGCAACAGTGTGCCTTCTCCGGGGTGAAAATGTAAACTTAAAAAGTCAAATGGTGTGAAAAAATTGCACAATAATTGCACACTTTTTCAGAAAATACCTCTCTGATTATTTTTATTTGCATCTTTAAACATTCGTGGGGTATCAGAAAAACACATTCAATAAAAAAGTATATTAAAGAATCTTAACTAATGGGACTGTATTTGAAACCCTTCTCCCCCTGTAGTGATTAGTAAACAAATATATCCCAACCTCCTCCCCCTTTTTAACATAGGATCTTTTATAATCAGAATGAAACTTAATTAATTAAAACGTAAATTTCCAACAAAATAATTGAATTTTCAAGCTACGAAGATGGATTTAAAAAAAAGTGTAATAGTTGATATTTCAACCAAAAAGACGAATTTTCCGCAAATAAAGTTGTTTCAGTCGTAAAAGAAAATAAATTTTACGTACATTATTGAATTTTCAAGAAAAAATATAATTTTTATCTACAAAAATTGAATTTTCAACCAAAAAATATGCATTTTTCCCAAACAAATTAATTTCGAAGAAAAGAGTTGAAATTGTAACGAAAGAAATGAATTAACATTTAAAATATGAGACTTGAACAAAAAAATGATTTCTTAGCCAATTGTTTGAACAACAATTTTTAATCAAAATAGTTGCATTCTAAAGCAAGCAAGAATAATTTTTAACCAAACGGTTGCACTTTTATCAAAGAAAGATGCAATATGCCTAAACGCACGTTTAATGAGTGAAAGGCCAATAATCGGTTTTAAAATTTTGATTGTTACTATTGCGTTACGAAAGTGATACATTATAAACTAGATAAAAAAAATGTCTTCAAGTTCTGCGAAAATGAAGGGGGAAATTTTTATCGTTCAAGGCGCACTTTTGAGAATACTGTCCCAAATTAAAAATATTTTTCTTTCTTAGTAGTTAAAGGTATACTTTCGGAAAGCTCATCTAAGAATGAAAACATTTTTTGGTATTTATAATTTTTCTGCTAAAATTGTAAAAACTATAAACTATAAGTAAAAACTATAATTGTAAGCTCAGGCGAAATTATAATTTTAATACTTATTTAAAACTCATTCAACGGAAAGAATCTGGTAAATTCGGTGAAAGCCACGCTTTTTCATTTTGAACTGAAATTGAAGAATCCAATCTAATTTGAAATTGAATAATATAACCATTATATTACACTAAAGGGTAAATTAATATAATTAATTTTAAAGACTGTTAATGATTATAATTCCAATCATTCATTTGTTTAAATTTAGTAAATTAGTGATTTAATTAAAATTAAATTAATTGAGCTATGTAACATATATAGAAAAAGGCATGAAATCCAGCAAAAACATCTTCGATACCAAAATTCTACCAAATGCAACTACATGATTTTTTTATTTAAATGTATTTTTTAATCTCTTCAAATCTTTGAAATATTAGAAATCCTTTGAAATTCTTTGAAATTTATAAAATTATAGAAATCTTGGGATATTCTTAGTAATCCCACAAAGATCTAATAAAATCCCGTAAAACATATTTAAATCTAAACAATATCTTTCAAAATTCCTTACAAAATAAGAAGACCTTTTACGTCGTCTGAGTTCCCATTAAATCCTATAAAATTGTATGAAGCCCTTAACAATTCTTTGAAATCAATTAGGTTTTTGAAATTGCTATAAATATATTAAAATACAAAAAGAAATTTTTTAATTATTAAACAAAGAGATAAATTTTCAACTGAAATGATCACTCTTCGACCAAAAAGTTATTTTTTAACAAAGAAGTTCAATTTTAGACACAGTTGTTGAGTTTTTAGACAAAAAATTAATTTTCCACGGCAAATCTAATAGTTGAAATCTCAAGCAAAAAATACGAATATTTAATAAAATATTTGAATCTTCATTTAAAACGAATTATCAAGTTTCAAATAAACACTTGCATTTTTAACCAAAAAGGTTCAATTTTCTGCCAAATAGTTAAAGTTTCTACTGAAAAATATACCTTTTTAATAAAAAAAAATAATGAAATTTTAACGAACAAAAAATAGTTTTAAAACAAAAACAGTTCCACTTTCGACTAAACAGTTGAATTTCTAAGAAAAAAAGACGAATGTTTAACAAAACAGTTGTATTTTTAAGGAAAAGAAGCATGAGTTTTTAATTAAGTAGTTAAACTTTGAATACAAAAATTTAATTTCTAACTAAATAATGCAATTTAAACACGCAAAAAATTGACTCTCAATCAAAAATATAATAATGGACTTTTCAAACAAAATAAATTAACTTTCTACCACAATGAGTTTTATTTTCTTATTGAGTTCTATTAATTCAGTTCGCATTAAAAAAAAAAGAAAAATATCAATTTTTTTGAAAATATGAGGGAAAAAAAGGAATCAGAGGAGAATATGGGAAAAAGCTTGAACTCTGATATTGAATAGAATTTTCCCTAAATATTTTAATATAGATTTCATACATCGATCGATTAAATCTTCTTGGTATTTTAGATAAAATCTAAAATGAGATGCACGAAAGTTACTAAATTGGCCTTTTCCTTTAAAAAACTAACCATAGTGACTTTTTTCCAAAAAGTGACTAAAAAGTGATTAAAATTGGCTTAACTTCCTAATAATACATTTACTTATTATAAATAATTTCAGGAGAAATAAAGTGATAACACACTTTTTTGGTAACCAAACTTTAATTTTTTCGTAAATTGTATTCAACTTCCATACCAATTTTTGATCGACTTACTAAATATCGAACAGTAATCTCATTGATAGAAATTAAAAATTACATAGTTTTTAACAAATATAAATTTCACAGAAACAATATTTCATAAAAAAGTTAGTCAACGATAAAATTAATGAAGAAGTCAGAATTCATTTTGATTCATTGTCCTTTTATCGTAACCAAATAGTTCAGTTTTCCACCCAAACTGTGGCTTTTGAATTTTAGGGTCACGTGAGATCGCCCAATACCGCCGTTTGCAATATGACATTCCTTAGAACCACCGCCTTGATCGGTTACAATAATCTCGGAAATTTTCGGAACATAGCCGGCTTTTTTTTCATCTTTTGATGATAGCTTATCCCTCATAGCTTTGTCCGCAGGCTTAATTATGAATGTCGGTGTGATATCGTGGTGACTGAAATGACGATATGAAGTTGCCGGCTGGTCCTTCAGTAAAATTATGTCTCCTTTCTTATGTTTTCCGAAATGGTAATTCTTTTTATCTCGGCTGATTTTCAGTCCTTGTACACACATTGCCAGACCCATGATAAATGCAAAAGTGAACAAAATCTTGTTCACGGCCATTTTACACGTATTTTCGAAAACTTCAAAGGATTTCGATTTACGGAAAGTGAAAAATTTCTGAGTCTAATTACTTCAACTCTGGTCAAAATATTGCAGAAGACTGTAATGCTCAGTTAAATAAAAGCCTCTTTTATACGAATGTTTTCATGTATGTTTAATCAGTCTTTAAACACAGTACATAGTGGAAAGTAACGATTTACGTAATAAGTAGAAAGATCCCCACTTCAAGCCAAAATCAAGAATCTGCGTTTTAATGTAGAGATAACCGCGACATTGATACAATTTTCCGTAAAGCAAATACCAAGTTTGAAAGAAAACATATAAGATTTTAATATAATGCCGAGACCTAATAATAATGAGATTGAAGTTTGCACCAATTACGATAAACAAAAATCAGGGAAAAAAATGTTCTCAAAGATACAAGATCCAAAATTTTCTGGTAGAAAATACTTATATACAGCCCAATAAATGATCCACTAAAGTTTCAACTCCTCGGCGCATTTGGAGGACACCCTATATCATCCCTTAGAACTGAAAAATTTATCAAAGTTACTCTGATTCTTGGGATCAAAATTGTTATTGCTGATAATATGTATGCTTAGTGCTAAAATATACCCTAAAAACTTTCATCCATCTAGATCATTTGGAACTTACCCTATTTCATCCCTTAAAACTGAAAAATTTACCAAATTCACTATAATTCTTGGGAATCATTATCAACAATAAAATGTTGATCCCAAGAATTAGGGTAAATTTGGTAAATTTTCTAGTTCTCAAGGATATAACAGGATGAGTTCGAAATAAGCTGAAAGGATGAAAGTTTTTAAGATGTCTTTTACCATTGAGAAAACTGATTATCAGCAATGCAATTTTGACCTCACGAATTAGGGTAAATTTTATGCCTTTTTAATTCTATGGGATGACATTAAGTGAGTTTTAAATAATCCAGAGGAATGAAAGAATAGGGCATTTTTAGTAAATTGTTTAGACCTAAGGAAAGATATAGGGTGAGTTCCTAAAGAGCAGGAGGGATGAAAAATTGTTAGAGGTCTTACAGCATTCAGGAACATTATTATCAACAATAAAATTTCAACACCACGAATTAGGGTAAATTTGATGCATTTTTTAGTTCTAAGAGATTTTTTCTGAGAACACTGAAACAAAATTTTTATCTACAGTCGACTTTTTCTTAGGCATTTTTTGTTAATGTTGGGGTCTGCTGATTTCCCGGAGTTCCAAGTAATATTATTGAAACTTACAGAACAATACTCTCAATAATTTACAGCATGAATATTATGAAAATCAGAATAATTAAGTAATTATAGATTTTTGACTCCATTATTTGAAAATTGTTAATTTTTTATATAAATGCAAACCTAATTTTTTTGCCTATTTGGGGATAACTTTTCTCTGTGAAAGCCACATATGTAAACTTTATTTACAATATTTCAATTTATTTATTTGAAATTATTTTTAAAAAACGTTTAGAACATGATGACACCTTTCTTTAAAAAAAGGTTAAAGCATTTTTTTTTAATTCTTGCATGTATATGGCTTTTCGTTAAAATATCTCATAAATTAACTAAGCCATTTTATCACTGTAAAAAGAAAGTATTATTTCATAGCTAATTTCAAGTATTGAAATAACACTTAGAAAAAACAGTCTCGAGTGGAACTAAAACGAGACCATTGGAGGGAACCCAGATTCACTTGTTTTACATTAAAAATAAGAGCATGAACTTATCTTATTAAAAAACAGAACACGCAATAATGATACTATAAAGAGAAGCCTGAAGTTTTCAAAATGTACTTTTAGTGCTTAGAATCATTTGCGTTATAAATAATAATTCCTGGTACCGATTTTTTTCACTTCTTTCTTTATGGCAAATATTCGTCTTCTCAAATGGATCTTTAAAATCTTTTTCTTGGTTTTTGTTAATGGATCGAACTTAAAATATGAATACATTCATTAAAATAAGGTTATAATGCAAAATTTGAAACATAAAAAACAGAACAGTTTAAAAAATTAACGTGATTGCGTAATATTTTTAACTTTATTTAAACAATAAAAATCTACTAATGTGAAACTTGCAAATAGATTGCATAGTTTACATACACTGAGATAACGTATCAGATAATTTTTTTCTAATGGAAACTGAAAAAATATTGGAACACCTGATATATTAAGCCTTACTTTATTTACATTAGCAATAATCACACTTAATTTTATATGGCAAACAATCGAAAAGAAAATTTGAATAATTCATTAGCAACGGAAATCCCAAAAAGTACTGAACATTTTTATCAATTATATTTAGTATAATGATTAGAGGAAACTGATAATTCAATTAGTCGAAGTATTGAATAATTCATTAGTGCAAATGTACTAATAACTTAGTAAAAATATGTAAATTTATTTAGGAGTTAATATATCAATAAATTGTTCGAACATAAAGTATGCATTAGAGTGATCTTAAAATGCGATTTTAAATTGTTTGTGATAAATTTCACCTAATTTGTTTTTGAAATTATAACTTTCACCCATACATTTTAATTTGGATCTCCCATCCCCCGTGAAGTGTGCCCGGAAATTGCGCAAAAAATGCAAAATAACAGTTTCATTCTAAATTCATGCCCCAGTAGATCGTAAAAATTATTTTTTTTTTTTTTTGATAACTGATAGAGCTGATGAATGTGAAGAGTATTATTTTTCCTAACGTATTGTCCGACTGTTCAATTTGTCTCAAATTAAATAAATAAATTGAATAATTTGATTTAATTTTTGTTAGTTTGCTGTAAATTCTTAAAAGTTATCATTTTCTGTAAATAATGACGCAGGTAATAAGTGTCAAGAGCGATATTTTGGGTTGAAAGACAGATTGCATTTATTTAAACAATGAACATCTTTCTCTCTTTTTCATCACAGTAGTCAGGAAGGCGAAAAATGTTTGATGGCAGTGCCGACAAAAACTACTCGTATATTTCCTTCTTATTTACTTATATTCCCAGAAAATCATTGTCCGAAAATAATATCTGCTCCTTTTTGCAATTTTTGCATTATTAATCAAAAATATATGTTAGAAATTTACATTTACATAATCAAACTTTGTCATTAGCAGCAACCATTTCTTGCTTTGTATTAGTAATGAAAAAATAAATTACAAAAATAAAAATAATTACATAATTAACGACATTTAATAGGAAAATGAATCAATTTTATTCATCAACACAGATCATCAGTCAAACAATATATCATTTAGTGGCTCTTATAAACTAAAACAGATTATTTCTTAAATAACGCAATATACATGTTATCAAATTATTTACGTAAAATAGCGCTAGTCCAGAACAGTTTTTTCAGATGTGAAACGATGAAAATAGAGAAGTTCCAGCTTTCAGTTACTCAGAACAAGAAGGATCACTAATTAAATTAATTTTATGTTTTAGTCAAAACCTTAAGAATGTTTGATGCACCGATTATCCGGCCTCAACATTCATTAATTGTGTTATTAGTTTCAGAAAATAATAAGTTTGTACGATGAACATAGGAAAAAATGTTTAAACACACGAAAATTGTTTGAATAATTACCAAATATGTTAAACAAGAACTACTACTTATGAAAGTCATTAGCTGTATCACTTATCCCGATAAATAATAAATTTGCACGATTTATAGGAGAAAAAAATGTGTGTAACCGATAATAAATCTTAAAAAAGTTAAAATTAAGTTGTGGTATGCTCAGAAAAGATTATTACTTATCGAATTAAAATAGCTAATGTTGATTGTTTCCCAAAACATACCGTCATTGGATTGATTTTTACGTAAAGTTGCTATTTTGCATTTTTATAGCATTTTTCGGACAAAAATATATTGTTTATTTATCTTAAAGGTAATCAAAGTTTTAAAATCAAAGAACAAACCCCAGCTAGAATAGTATGAAATGTATAATTAGAAATATATTTTAATAAAAGGAATTAGTTCAATAAATTAGTATAATTAATCATTATTTTTATATACTAAATGAATTGATATTCAAGAGGCATACAAAAATTAATATACAAAATCTAAAGAAAATACTTAACTTCGGTCAGGTTACAATTAATACAATTTTGTAGGTGTTTTTTTAGAATAATCGAACAAACGAGTTATATCAAATTTATTTAGTGAGACTGTGAATTTGAATTATTCAGATTTTTCTACCTAATTATTTAATTTTCAACAAGATGCGGGTGGATTTGTTTTGCTACATAACATAAGCAATAATAATAGGATGAAATTATTATATTACATGCCCACCAAATGTTTTCATCTTTTTTTAATCCTCTATAATATCAATTTATTTTTCTTGTCAAATAAAACAAAAATAATTTTTAACCCTTTTTTACTATATTTATGCAAAGTTTTATCGAAATACATTGCTTGATTTTTGCTGCAGGCGTGCCTGCATATTGAAAAAGGTTGAGAATAACTAAAAAATGAAAAATGTTCATTATAAATCAATGTATTTCATATTCATTAAAATAGTTCTTAGAATATAGTAATAGTTTTCCAAAAAAAATCTTCCTTTCCTCAACGAATGAAACTGCGAATTTCTTTCTTTCTGATAACTGCGTGAAGTTCTAAAATGAGATGTGATTACCACCGCCTTATAATCATGGTAATTATGTTCTAGTCTACAGAGTCTTTTTGTTAAGCAATTTATATTTTAAAAAATGTATAGCGTATTTCTTTCATTTTTCATGAATTTAATTTAGGTTTATAGAATCATTGTACTTTGTTGAGTTCTATATACCTAATAAACTTGCTTAAGATATCTCATGAATTGACTAAGATATTTTAATTTTAGTGCTGAACATTCACAGATTGTTACAGATTATCCCGGTAACGACTTTTTTTTTCTTTTTCGAAATTAGTATTTGATGGCACATTTTTGTGTGCAAGTGTGCGTTTAAAATATTTTCTTTTTGATTATTTATAATAAAAAAATCAGAAAAGTAAATAACATAGAATTTTAGTAAACTAACGTGGTTTTGCAACATTTTTATCTTTATTGGAACAATAACAAGGTAATAATTTTATACTTGCAAACAATTACGTAAAGCACCTACATGAAGATAACATGTTACCATTTTTCTCTAAAATGAAAAAACGAGAAATATTTGAACAGCTGGTCGATTCCGCCTTACTTTATTCACATTAATCATAATCGCACTTAATTTCGCATTGCAAACAATACGGTCTAATAGTAATAAAATGTATCGCAGCTTCAAAAAATTCGAATAACATTTATTTTGGGCAGTGTTCTCATATGAAATGGAGTACCCCCTGCATATATTAATTTCAAAGGGTTAGAATAAAAATTTTAAATGCAAAAACAGAAATATTTAAAAAACATTTGAAAAATAAAATATGAAAAAGGCCCATTCACCTCCCCAAAGATACAATATTTACAATTCACAGGGATCGAATTATTGAAGATAATTTATATGTAGAATAAAATACAAAATCTTACATAACAAGGAAGGTGGGGTCTAAAAAATTTCACGAATTCTTACAATAGGGGGGGGGTCTAACATTTAAAAAATCCTCCTTACTTAATTCCTTGACGTTCCCTTACAAAATCCGTTGATTGAGGATGGTGATTATTCAGTTTAAATACGTGGGTAGGGGTGGGAGCAGTTATCAATAACATTGAGGACAGTCTTGTGAGCGGTTGGGGGGTCAAAAATTAGGAAAATCGGATCAGGAGATTTATTGGTGCACTATATTTATTTGACAATGCAAAACTATTTATGGTTCAAGGTTAGTCATTTTTGCGCAAAAAGCCTGTCATTTAGGTGAGAATTCGTCTCTTTTGCTTAAAAGTTTCAGTATTTACTTGAAAATTCAACTCTTTTTAAAAACGCTATACTTATTCTCTTAAGCAAGTGAACGCCCTCAGAATTTAACCAATACATTCATAATGCATACCGTTAGAAAATTGTTAACAAATTTAAAAATTAACGGTTAGTTTTTGTCAAATCATTTTACTGGAGTTAACATTAAATTTTAATTTGGATAAGCTCAGAGCTTTTGATGGTCTTCTTTGGCCTTCTTGTTGCTTTTTAAGTTCTCCAACTTCCATATTTTCCAAATTCTGCTGCATCATTTTTCATATTATTCGAAAGATCCTACTTGATTACCGAATGTGAACTGGCATGCCGAATGCTTCTCTACTAATTATATAAAAAGCCTAATATATCTAATTAATTACAAATGAGTTAGCGCAAAACGAAATAATAAAACACATTTTTTTGCGAATATCAATGTCACTTTTTAAAATTTTATTCAACTTCTACACAAATTTTGCTATCCACTGTCCAAATATCAAATAATAATCTTATTTATATAAATTTAGGCATACATATTCTTTGAAAAATATAGTCTGTTTTCAAATTAATGAAAAATTCAGAACTCAATTTGGTTTATTGACCCGTTATAGTAACCTTATAGTTTATTTTCCCACCCGCGTGACTGACGAATTTTAGTGTGACGTATCTCTGTCCTATACCACCGTTGAGAATCCTACAGTGCCTAGACCCACCGCCCTGATCCTTTACAATAATCTCGGAAATTGTCGGAATATAATCTGTATCATCTTCTTTGATCTTCAACTTCTTCCTGAGATTTTTGTCTGGCATTGGGATTACCCAAGTTGGCGTATACGTGTATCGCAAAGGGTGACGGCGTACTCTTGCCTTTTGGTCCTTTAGTAAAATTACGTCACCCTCCCTATGTTTTCCAAAGTGGTAGTTCTTTTCATCATGCTGAACCTTCCATGCTGCCACATAGATTATCAAACCAATGGCAATTGACAAAGTGAACAACATCTTGTTGATCGCCATTTTTCATGTAATTTTTTAGAGATTCACTTTTTCTTCAGGTGAATTGAATACATTTTTTATTATAATTACTTTAAATCTGGTCAAAACTTGGCAAAAGACTGTAATGTTTTACCAAATGCGATCACTCTTTATACAAGGTTTATAAAAAATGCTTAGTCAGTCGTTGAACAGATTGCAGTAAAATGGTCCGATTAACGCATTGGAAGGGAGATCCCCACTTTGGGAATCAGGAATCTGCTCCTAAAATCTCAATTAATTAAATATTACTAGCTTATAGTTAAAATCTACTAAGTCCATCAGCAAAAAGTAAGACACTCATCATTTAAGAAAATTAATCATTTATGTAATTTGTTGGAACATTAGAAGGTAATATTATGGAGTTTGTAAACAGGTTAAGTCACCTGAATCCGAAAAATGTAGAGTTATTCACACATTTCTTCACTTCAACCTTACTTTATTGACATTAGAAACAATCAACAAAATACCTAAACTTTTAAGCAAATATCTGAAGTTAAAAAACATCATTTTTACCAAAAATGGCATATTAAAATTTTCAATTAAAAAAATTACTTTAAAGGATAAAAAGGAATTTTGAGGCTGTTGAATATTTAACAGAAAAACACTTGAAAACAGGGTAAAAAGAAGAATTTTTAAGAAAATAGGAAAGTGGCGAATGTTTATGGCTGGCCCCTTTCCAACTATATAATATAGAAACAAAACAGTAAAATTACATATTTTTAAGAAATGTAACGCCTCAGCATTTCTTCCTTTCGAAATCTAGTGAAATTTTAACTTTCTTATCAATTGAAACTGCTATCAAATTTCATATATACCACAAAAGAAAGAATGCCACATAAATATTAATTGAATCATAAAAAGGACATTTTTGCTCATTTTAAAAATCTCTAACTTAAACAAAAGTTATATTTTCCTAGCTTACCCTTTAGATATTTCTCCACTTATTTATCGAGTATTTTTGGAAAAGGCACACGATTTGTATTTCAGATATATGACTCGCACTATACTGAAAGAAATAAATATGTCAAATACAAGCAGAATTTTTTAATTAACTGTATATTACTCACTTAGTGCTGTGTTGAATGTGTGAAAAATAATAGTAGAATCCATTATTTTTATAGTTTTTTTTTGCAGGAAGTTTACCCTTCGCAATTTTGAACTTTTATTGATATAGACTGTTCTTTTTGTGATTTTGGATTCCAAACAACTTGATAAAAATTGGGGAAATTTGATAGTTTTGATCGGAGAAACAGTTGAAAATATGAAGTGATTTGATCTCATTAGTAAAAAATAATTTAATTAAAAATTTTGGGATGTGGTTACCAATTGGATTAATTGATTCGTTGTTCTCGATAATAAATTCGTATATGCAAATCAACATCCATCAGAGAATGCCAAATTGGACCAAGTAACTTTTTATAATAATCTATATGTTTTTATTTTCAATTATTATGTGAATTTGATTAATATAAGGTTCTATTTTTCATACCGTTAGTTTTCCTATAAATAATTCTTTATGAGGACCTTTTATTTGGCTTTGAAAGGCATGATCCAAATAAGATTTTTTAGTGGGCTATTCACTAGTAGTGTATATGGGAGATTTTCAAATAGATTTAAATTTCCCGGTTTTTGAAAGTATTTGCTGTTTCTTGACATTTTTTATTTTTTTGATCATTTATTCCTTTATGAGGATATATGTAAAAATAAATTATTAAAAAGTAATAATTAAGGGCAATATTCCGCAAAACCTGTATTGCAACTGAATGGAGCAACTTTTAATGCACCACGAAAGGGCTTTAGGAGAGTTAAATCAAGAAAATCTTTATGGATTAGTATTCCTTGCAAATTTATCATTAGATCATGAAAGTATTGTCTATACTTTATTATACATTCTCATTTTTTTTACGAAATTTACAAAGATATATTTGTTTCTAATGTTATTCCTCTGGGAAACTTCCGAGGAAACCGAAAAGAATGGGGTGGTGTTGCAAAAAATTCGAATCTTTTGTCGTCACGTGTAACACGAACTCTTAGTTCTAGATTAGAAGCATTATTTAAGCAACATTATTCTTCTTGGGGACATTCTTGGCAACGTCACCCGGTTCACTGCAGTTGTCGCAAGTTGTGTTCTTCGGTTGCACACATTACCTTTGAAGTGTGTCCTAGATTTCGAAAGTTGTAAGGTTGTAATGTTCGGATTTAGTTTTGATGTCAGCTGATTTTACATAATTTCTTGATTGAGCCTTTGGCAGCTAGAGCTGATGATTGATTTTAATAAATGCCTATAATAATTCAGATCACGTTTTGAAAGACCGCATACGTGCTTGTTTTCTTAAATTCAAGCCTAGAATTTTATTGATCATAAAATCCACCACCTCTTCATCGTCCACTGGCGTTTGATTATCTAGGATTAATTTGTTGTGATCATATTCGCCAAATCACTCACTGACTTTCTACTTTATTTCTTCAAACAGCCTTTTTCGTTGAAACCTGTTAGATTGATGGTTAAATATATTATTTATATCCTTGAGCAAGTCTACACTTCTCGAGAGTGGTATTTCCACACCATATTCGATTCAATATATAATGCGTTAAAATTTTTAAGATCACATGTGAAAATAAGTTGCATTTTCAACACAAGAGTTGAATTTTAATCAAAAAGACGAATTTTCAACTAAATTCTTGAATTTTCATTCATAAAAGTAAATGGTAACCAATCAGTTTCATGGACAACCAAATACTTGAACTATTATGCAAAAAATAACAATTTAAACGAAAGTTCATTTTCAACCAAGAAAATGACTTCTTCAACCAAAATTAATTTAAAAAGTATAGTAAATGCAATATTATTGCACCGACGAAGATTACTTGTACGAAATGAATTTTACTTGGCTAATGTAAATAAAAGTCGTGATTGTTTGGAAAACTTCGTGATGACAAAATGATGTACTTCTGCTCAAAAAATTCTAATAAGATTAAGTTATCATTTTTTTATTCTAAAGCACGACCTACTTGTCGTAGAGGAATACTTCTTTGAATGAATGAAATATTAATTGAAGACATGAATATACATTTGACACCAAATGAATAAATTTTTGTTCCAAATAGATGTGACATCACAGTAAACCCCAGGAATAAATTTTATATTTCAAAAAGATAGAAAAGTTGCATCACATTTATCTAACGAAGGACAAAATTTATCTGAAAAAAGATGGAGTTCATCTGACGTAAATAGTTTTTTCACATAGGTTATATGTTAGACAAGAGTAAGGGACTGAAGATGGCTGAGTAAGAACCCTCAGCCAACTTCAGTCCCTTACTTTTGTTGAACAAATCTTCAGTTTTATATCGACTCTGATATAGACTTCAAAAATTATAAACAAACACTATTTGGTATAAACTAACCAAAGTGCAGACTGTGTATTCAGTAAGTGTAGGTGAGGGATTTTTGGGTGTAAAATTAGTGAAATAAACTAAGAATATTTAAAATTGAATACCGCGAGGATTTTGAAATTTATGAAGGACATTTTTCTTGTGAAAATTAACGCAGCCGTCTGACATATAACCTATGTGAAAAAAAAACATTTACGTCAGATGTACTTTATCTTTTTCTTCGATAAATTCTATCTTTTTTCAGATAAAGATCTTTCGTTAGATAAACGTGATGCAACGTTTTTATCTTTTTGAAAGATAAAATGTATTCCTGGGGTTCACTTTCTATGAACTGAGGAAATGCAATTTGATGAGAAAAATTGTAATATAGAGTAAAATATTTTATAAACTCAAAAAACTATTCCTCCTCAACAAATTCTTGAATATTTGAAGAAAAAAATATCCTATTGATTCAAATAAGTATTTCTTTGGAATAAACCCTGCGCGAGTGCAATACAGTAGTTTGTGCTTCATTTGTAATACAAATTTTCCTGCATGAACAACTAAACTCTTTTAGCCTAAATTATAATTAGCATAGTTTTAATATTTATACTGAGTTTCAAAATTGTAGATAAAGTAAAATCTTGACGAACCTAACAGAGAAAAATTTGATGAAAAATCCACCTCGAGCAAGCATAAAGCTTGGGTGCGTTGAGTGTAAAGCCCACATCTGTATTATTTATTATGAATATCTTATTTATTTTTTCAAAATACTAGTCAGTCTTTGCTAAAAAAATATTTGCAGCAATTTCACTATACAAAACAGCGGATCCAATATGGCAAACCAGTATGCTAAATACATGTTTGATTTTGTTTTAGATTGATATAGGGGGGTTTTAAGGTGAATCCCATATGGCGGGCGAGTATGCTAAATAAATTTTCAATTCTTTTTAAAATTGTTCAAAGGAGTTTTTGAACCCTCTGATTTCGAATCTGATGTCAAAAATTAAGAAACAACAATAATTAATGATTTAATCTTCAATGTAGGCCAGTCAACTTTCATTCTAAAATTTAAAAACCACTTACTATGCAAAAACGGAACAGTTATGAACTTATATTTAGTTGGAATTAAAAATTAAGATTGAACTTAAAACTGCATCTATCTAAAGTTGGCTTTTTGATACGTAGTAGTAAAAAGCCTAATCATTATCTTAAAATAAATATTTCAGTAGAACTTAGTGGAGCATGTTTTATAATCATCAAATCATATTACCTCTCGTTTTTTCTTCGAAACGATTTCATTCGAATTTACATGTTCTTGAAAATAAAAAGCAATAAAATCATGGCTCCTGGTTATAAAATCATGAATTTGAGCTGATAAAACTTCCAAATCTTCACAGGTTTTTAAAAAACGACTAAAAATGTCCACGCATGTCTGCGTCGAGTTTTAGTCGGCGATCACGCCGTCTGCAAGAGTCACTACTTAAGCGACGGGATGTTGGCTCAGACCCGCTTAGACATTTTTAGTCCTATCTAGAGAATCCGTCAAGATCTTTTAATTTTTCAACTTTCAAGGTAAAACTCTAGAAATTCTTCAATTTATGTTTAAACTTCTCCGCGGTATATCATCTTCGAAAACTAAAAAATATATCTATTAGAAGTCATTTGAAGGGGAATTCAATCAACTTTCCGAGGTTTGTACCCTTCATTCCAGAACCCGTAAACCGTAGACTAGTGCGAATTTCCCGTAGAGTACAGAACGCGATTTCCTAGTTCAAACCTTGTATTTGAAAGAAAAAAATATATAAAAGTGATCGAATCATACTAAATATTTTTCCCGTGCTCTTGAGGTTTCTATATTTTCAAAAACTGAATTTCGTGATTTTAGAGTGAAACAATAACCTGGAATATATTAAATAACAATAAAATGCAATGAAACAATTTATTCATCATGAAAAATGTGTGAAGTAGTTGAAAAATACATAAAAAAATTGTTTACAATTCATTTTCGGCAAAACGCTCGCAATCAACACAGAAAGCTCCTCGAAGATCATCGCACATTCTACGCATACTGTTCGGGCATCGCATGCGTGTTCGGCCAGCTGCATCCTGTCGCACATGCTACATTTTGCCGAAGGTGTTATTCCACCAAGCCAAATACTAATTTTTGGAGGAAATTGTTTCGCGAAAATCTGTCATGATCAGCATTTAAGTTATAAAAACTTGCGCATTTATAGCCCCGTGTTCTAACATGTTGTAAAAAAACAGTAAGGGCCATCTCAGAGTACGGCGGTCAGTTTAAAAGTGATGCCACTTTTGAATCCGACAAAGCCGCTGATAATGCATTCCCAGGCGCAAAAATTATGTATAGTTTATTTATAGTGTGAAGTTTTATATATAATGTTCATTTGTCTTATACAAAAAATGTAGAAAACAAATGAATATTATATATAATACTTCACACCATATATAACCTATACATAGTATTTCCGCGTGGGTTCGCACTTCGCAAATGTTCGCACTTCGCAGATTATAGATTCGAGCACTCATTCTGAAACATTAATTAATAGATAATGATTGATTATTATTGAAAATTCATTACGAAAGTGTAACAAAAATGTCATCAATATGAATTTTATCTATGATGGTAATCGCGTGCAAAAATCTGTTTTATCTTCAATTTAATTTAATAAATGTATTACAGTCTGCTAATATTGTAAAAATGATTAAATTTACTTACGTCTAATCAAAATGTAAGTGACCAACTCTAAAATCCACACATTTTATGTTCCTCATATTTGTCGTAGTAGGTATATACCTGGGGAAAGCAAATACGGAAAATGTCAGCAGTTTCAAAATTTTGCTGGTGCGAATTCGCACTAGTGTTTGGTGAGAGGGTTAAGAGTAAACACGCTGGTCGTACTGGCCATTTCCGACGGTAGTGTTAAATTTCCACAATTGCATGACTAAGCACAAATTTTATTTTATACATCTAGGACGTGCTGTGAAATAAAAAGGAATTGAAAATTAGATAATTATCATAACCGACTCTCTCATTAATACTTATTTCGTTTAAATAACGAAAAACAAAATCTTCTCGACAGGTAGATGAGAATTCAGCCCAACACTTGACCACTAGAAATGAGAAAAAAACAGTCTCAAAATGATAAATTTCTCCTAGATTTTCATAATGAGCCAGCGAAGCTAATTTTAATATCAACTCAAAACGACACTGATTTTTGCATATTTTTGAGGATCGACGTTTTTCTGTTTAAGAATATTGACCCTTGTTAATTGACCCATTAAAATTGCACTTTAAAACTGCTACACCCTTTAAAATATACGCACTAAAAACCGTATATTTTGTACCATAGTGCTTAATATGTTATAACAAACTGCATAAATCTGTGTTAATAGATTCAATAATTCGATGATATTAGATAACCATATATCACCTATATGATCATATTAGATTTTGTTATCTCTGGTGTTTTTAAGATACAGCATTTCAATAATTGTTAAGGGATAATCTCAAATGTATTCATCATGTTTTGTTAGCTTACTCCTCATTTGTTAAAATAGCTTAAACTGACGGTTCAACTGATAAAACAAAGTAGTAAATATATATTTATCAATTGAGAAAAAATTCTTTTCAATAAAAAGTACGCAATTCCCGCTCGTTTAAAAGCAGGTGCTAATTATTTAAATAAATATTCAATAAAACAGTAATAATTTATTGCGGTTCAATATTAATACTATGAATTTAAAAGTATATTCATTTTAAGCAATAAGATACACTTATAAACGATTACAAAAATGCGTACTTTTGATTCAATAGCATTTTTTTCTCAGTGTGAAAACTATTTCAGGCCGAATTTTTTCTTTACACCTCTATTAATTTTAGCCAAATTGAGATAATTAAAAAACCTAACGTTACATTTGTTGCTAAGTTTTTTTTGATCTTGCACTTTGATAATTAAGATATCTTGTAAGTTTGATACTTGTTAAATAACTTCTGTAGTCGGAAGAACTATTTTTTCATACAATCGAATATTATACTTTTTTGTGGTAACAATAACAGATACGAGAAAATGTTAAGATAAAAGTATGCACGTTTTAAAAAGTTCTATGACAAAATTTTGTAGTTCTTTTGCGATATTTTTCATAGTTTACAAGAAAAATTAAAAAATTACATTTTTAGGAAAAAATAGCCCAACCTCAAAAATTGTTTAGCCTGCATGATAATGATAAAATGCCTTTCTTGTATTAGCAGAAACTTTTTAAAAATATTTGGAAAAATAAAAAAGGTGGGGTTTTCAGTGAAATATTTCTTTCATGTTTTCAAAATTTGAAGAAAATATTTAAAAAGATTTTCTGGAAAACTCCACCTTTTTTATTATTCCAAATACTTTTTTTAAATTTCACCTAATACCAGAAAGGCATCGTATCAGCATCATGCAGGCTAAACCATTTTTGAGGCTCGTAAACTTCTTCCAAACTATTAAAAATATGGCAAAATAAGAAGAAACATTTTTTATATAACATTTTTAGTCGCGCAAACTTTTATCTCATTATTCTTTCGTATCTGACGTTATTTCCAAGAAAAAGTATAAAATTCGATTGTATGAAACATGAATTCTCTTGGTTACAAAGGTTATTAACAAGCATGAGACTTTTAAAATATCTTCACTATCAAAGCACAAGATCAAAAACAAATTGGCAAAAAAGTCAAAGGTGGGTTTTATGAGAAAATCGATGTTTAATTTGTGCTGGAAAAGTACTGCCATTTTGTTATTTTTGAACTTTTATCAATTTTTCGGCCGATTTTGAAAGAACACGATGAACGCTACTAGAATGAAGAAAAAATAATAAATATATATAAATTAGGCCAAAAATGATAGAGGCTCAAAGAAAAAAATTTGAGCTTTTTGAAAAACAAAGCAAAAAATTCAAATATCCAGACATTTTTAGACATTTTTTCCAACTCGAAAAAATACGTAGCGCCTAATTTCATCTACAAAATCAACATATTTCGTCCTCGAGAGATTCTGCGATTTCAAATATGGGACCCTGCCTTGGGGTTCTGTTAGGGGTGGCGAACCTATATATGATTCACAAATAGAATTCTTCGCAGAATAATTGAAGAAGTTATTCTAAAACCCCCAAAAAGGGATTTTTTCAAAAATTTGGAACCAAGTTAGGAAATTGTTGCCTTCCAGCACAAAAATGAAATCTCCAATGCATGTTCGCCTGGCCTAATGTGTACTGTCTCTTGTCTATTTATTATATTCGACTGACCGACCACTATACTTGACTTCGTCTATAAACTGACCATAAAATAATAATTATAATTTACCTAATTATATGAGAAATACAAAAGAACTACTTAATGGTAAATGTTTTCAGGAGGAATAAAATATAAACACACATTTTGTTGATAACAGTAATTTCACATTTTTAAGTTTTATTCAACATTTACAACAAATTCTTAATTCATTGTCCAAATACCAAAAAGTAATTTCATTGACATGAATTTGAAATTAGATTATTTTTCACAGGTACATATTTCGTAGTTACAAGATTTATGAGTTAGCTTGGTCAGCATTCAAGTTATTTAAGAAGTCAGCATTAAGTTTTGTTCATTGTCCTTTTATTGTAACCAAATAGTTCAATTTTCCACCCAAAGCGTGGCTTTTGAATCTTAGTGTCACGTGAGATCGGCCAATACCGCCATTTGCAATAATACAATCTTTGGATCCTCCACCTTGATCTTTCACTATAATCTCGGAAATTTTTGGAATATAGGTGGCATCTTTGATGTTTAACTTTTTCTTCAAGTCTTTGTCCGGAATCCCGAGTACGAAAGTCTCCGTTTCGTCGTGGCGGCGAACATGGCGCTCTTCTTTTACGGGCTTGTCCTTTATTAAAGTTACGTCACCATGCTTATGTTTTCCGAAATGGTAATCCTGTTTATCATGGCTGATGGTAAGTCCTTGAATACACATTGCCAGACCAATGGTAAACGTCAAAGTCAACAAAACCTTGTTCGCTACCATTTTTCACGTATTTTCGAAGATATTATCTCTTGCTTTACGTAAACTGAATAAATTTCTGAGTTTAATTACTTTAACTCTGGTCAAAATGTAGCAAAAGACTGTAATTCTCAGCTAAATACGAACCCCTTTTATACAAGCCTTTTTACGGACGATGATAAATCACTCTTTAAACACAGTACAAAGGAAGGTGCTTCTTTGCGCAAATTGGTAGGGAGACCCCCACTTTGGGGCGAATCGCAGAATCTGCGTTTCAATTTCGGGATTAATGCGACCTTGAAATTATCTTTCCTGTAGCATATACTACATTTTAGACAAAATATATAAGATTTCAATACAATGATGTACTCTTAAAATCTACATTAGTTCAATTTCACTAATTGCTAGTGAAAATAATAATTCAGTTAGTCAATTATAAAATATAACATGCTATTTTTACTGATGTTTTTTTTTAATCCTCTATGACACCATTTTATTTGTCTTGTAAAACAAAGCAGTTATTTATTAAATTAATTCACTGAATTAATTCCATCTTTTGAAAAACGCTTATTTATAAATCTCCTACTATGTGTACAATGCTTTATTCTTTATTTCGCGACTTTAATTAACTTTATTATAAATAAATAAAATATCAATATTCATGTAGCAGACTTTTGCGCACGCAGTATTTTTGTTCGGATTTCATCTATTTCTGTCAGTAACAATAACAAATATGAGTATAGTAATAATTTATTCTGACAACACTGTAACCAAATTTGTATCTACTGGCGACTTTTCTTGAGCATTTTTTTCTAAATGCTAGGATTTAATCCCACCAACAGAATTATTATTGTCAACAATTAACTAAATGAACCTGATCTTTATAACCAGCACATTATAAGTTTTAGACTGGTTCTTTTCAAAATTGTTAATTTTTTATATAAATTCAAAACTAACTTTTTGGTCTCTTTATAGATCACTTTCCCCAGTAAAAGCGACATAGGTAAGCCTTATATTCTAAAAACTAAAAAATTTTAATCTTTCTGAAAAAAGTTAAAATTCGGTTGCCAAAAAGTTATATGCTGTATCTTATCGAAAAGCAAAAAAGTTCAAAAAAAACTAACCTAATTGCGTAACATTTTTAACTTTATCGAAACAATAAAAATGTACTGATGTGAAACCTGGAAATATGTTACGTAATTAACATGTACCAAGATAACGTGCTGATAATGTGTCAGGCCAGTTTCTCCTCTTGATAAAAACACAATAAATATTTGAGCAACTAATATATTTAACATTACTTCATTCATATAAAAAATACCCGCACTTAATTGTATATTGCAGACAATCAAAAAGAATGGTAGAATAATTAATTAGCAAACAAATCACCAAGATGTTGTTATTAACTAAATTTAATAAAATGAAATGAGCTTATGATTTTTTAACAATTCCGCTATTAAATTCACTATTAAATTAATCTCTTTGGTTAAAAATTTAAAAGTTTGGTTAAAAACCGTGTTTTTGGTTCAAACTGAAGTTGTTAATTTCAAATTTATCTTTTTTAGTTAAATCTTTATGTGTTTCGTTGATAAATAATTATTCTTTGTAGAAAATTTAACTATTTAATCGCAAATTCGTCCTTTTGGTATAATGTAACTGTAGATAATTATTTTTGAAAATTCATCATGGTGGTTTGAAATTTAATTCTTTGGTTGAAAATTTGATTTAATTAATCCACTTTTGGTTTAAATTTTGTCTTTACAATTTGCATGAAAATTCATGATTTTTGTTGAAAATTAACTTAATTGTATATACATTTTTATGTATTTTGTACAAAATTAGTAAGAAACAGTCATTTTAAGACCAAATTTCGCATACATCTTAACACAAAATATTTTCCGCTCCTGAAAGTCATTAAAATTCCACATTAGTAGAGGCAGCTTTCAAAATGAATTTTTTGTAAAATTTATTTCTTATTCTACCAGAATACATTCCGATTTAATTTTTACGAATGTCGAACAAACCCGTGTAGAGTTTCGAAAATATATAAACTGGAATAGGATGCGAATCAAGTCGAAATTTTTATTGCAGGAAGCTAAAAACTGTACCTAAGGACATACAGATTTCATATGTAGATAATAATTGTTATTATATTCACTAATAGAATTAAAGCTGTCCAATGGAACAGATGTTGCTTTTCCACCACTGCAATTCCTCCCTCAGGTGCAAAAGTGAGACAGAACTTTCCGCTCCGAGATAAATTCGTTAAAACTGATATCATAATTAATACTATTATAATATCTTATTTTTTATTGATTTAAAACATTTCAAGGTTATTCAATAGATTTTAACGAATTTAAAAGGATTTTAAGAAATTTCATGTGATCGCATCGAAATTTAATGGCTTTACACTAAAAAAGAGATTTTATAGAGTTTAAAATATTTTGAGGGTTTTAAAGTCGTTTTGATGAGATGTAATTACTATCTGAAAGAGTTTCTGAGACACGTTTCGAAACTGCGTATCGGGGCTTGCATAATTTATACTTTCCAATATAAGTAAGCAGATTACCTCGGAAAAGTCACATAGAAATCGAAATAGAAATATTGATCAACTGCTTTTTTGTCACTATTTTTGGCTTTAATAGAATCTTCAAAATGTCTCAAAAAGGAATATAATGATTTCTTGGATTAAAAATTTCAAAATAATTAGAAAAATTGCTTCAAAAAGATGCAGACTTAACGTCAATCAAGCGTGAATAAACTTTCAAACGTTATAAAAAGCAATGATTGTTTTAAATAAACAACTTTAAAAGACCTTTTTCGATTTAAAAAATGATACATTTATAATTATTGCATTTATAGTTTTAAAACTATTGGTTTTATTAAAAAGTGCTTTAAACAAATATTATAGAACATACTTTAAGAAAAAAAAATTACCTGTTTTAGAACGTTCTATAATCAAAATTAAACCATCTAACTGGACTTGAAGCAGTATGCATTTTACTTCGATTAAAATCTTCGTCCACTTTCTCAACACCCAATTAAATTTCCTGATATAACTCTTTACTGTTAGTGAAGAATTAGATTGGGAAATGTCATTGCGTGTTGAGAAAGTAGACGAAGGTATTTGGGAAGCCCAAATTTTCTCAATTTTGAACGGTGATTAAAAATATCGTCCTTCATGGCCGATTTTTCTTATTCGATACTTAATCAAAGTCATTAATAAAACATATATCTTACGGATGAAAAATCTTCTCTTTAAATTTATCTCCTGAATAATTCGATTTTTATTAATTTAGTATAAGACGAAAGAACAGTTCGAATTCCAGCAGGAGGGAAATTTAATTTAAAGGGGTGACCCCGTGTGACGACCCGTTTTTTTTACCTTTTTTGGGATCTGTTTTACGAACGATAACAAGATACAACTTTCAACTTTTTACTATATATTTATTCACATTTGAACAGTAAATTGTGAAAGTTTGAACGCAAAATTTTTATTACAATGCGTATGGCGCCACTCCGAAGGCACTCATGTCAAAAAAAGTGTGTCCATGGCCGGCATGATTCCGGGCGAACGGCTTATTTAAAATAAAAAAAACGAACCGCATTTTAATTCCGAATTTTTCAATTATCCTAGTTTAGGCGATGCGTACACATGTGCTGAATCTACCCTAAAAATTTCAAAGCAATCGTTCAAACCATTTTTCAGATATGATGCCGGCCAATTCGAAAAACGTGGTTTCGAGAAGAACGCGTTTGAAAGTTTAAGAGCGCTTTAAAAAATGAAGTAAACCTAGTCGTTCTCACAGCTGTAACTTTCCAATGACTTCGAATATTGGAATATCACTTCACCAGAATATTCTACACATGTGTATGAAAAAATGTAGGCAATAAAAAAAAATCGATTTTTTCGACTGGACATACGGAGTGACCCCTTTAATTACAACGCATACTGCTTCAAGTCGAGCTAGATGGTTTAATTTGTATTATATAGAACGATATAATACAGGTAATCTAATACAGGTATATTAAAGATAAGTCTGCATCTTTTTGAGGTCATTTTTCTAATTATCCCGAAAATTTAAAATCTAAGAAATCCTAATATTCCTTTTTGGGACATTGAAAAGTTTCTACTAAAACCAAAAATAGTGGAAAAAAAGAAATCGATCAATATTTCGATTTCGATTTCCATGTAATTTTTTCGAGGTAGTCTGCTTGCCTATATAGGTAAGCATAAATTATGTAAGCTCCGTTACCCAGTTTCGAAACATGTCTAAGAAACTCTTTCAGAAAGTAATGAAATCTCATTAAAATGGCTTCAAAGTCCCACAAAATATTTTAAACTCTGTACATTTTTTTAGTGAAATCATTAAATTTCGATGCAATTACATAAAAATTCATAAAATCCCTTCAAATTCCGTAAAATCTTTAAATGACACTAAATCTTTGAAATCCCATACAATTCCTTTATATCCATTCAAATATTTTAAATCGTATTAAAATCTGATTATATTCCTTATAATCTTCTAAAAAACCTTGAAATCGTTTGAATTAATCCAAAGTAAAAGATTATAATTGTATTATTTGTGATATCAGTTTTAGCGAATTTACTTACTTAACTTTCGTCCTCGAAATTTATTATGAAGTACAAATATTTCAGAAAGATAGGCTTGTTGCCTATCATTCATGAAATAAAGACTAAACTTTGTTCCCTATGACGTCCAAATAGCCGATGAATTTTTTATTGTTTACACAGCCTGTCGTAAATTGTTTCCGAAAAGACAGGATTCGTTCAAACTTTTGAGCCTTCTACCAACTTTACAGAAAGATACCAAGAACCAGTCAATATAAGACTTGCACTAATAAAAGAAAAAAATAAAATTATGTAGAGAAAAAGGGAAAGGAAACTCTTTCACCAAAATACTTCTCCTGCCTCATGCGCAAATGTTGGGTCCTCTCTCAGGGAACACAGTATAGATGTAGGCCTATCTTGTGAGGAGAAATTTAAGGATTTTCACTGACGAACTACATTCGAATTTTCACCACTACGGCTCCTCATTCAGCATGGAAAGCATCTGTCTCACTTTTTCATCTGAGTGAGGAGTCGTAGTGCTGTAAAGCAACATCTGTTCTGTTAGTAAAAGTCCTCCAACTTCTCCTTCCTGGACAGGCCTAA
>NC_046659.1:86555907-86577148 GCF_010883055.1 Belonocnema kinseyi | reverse complement strand
GGTTCTACTGTTAAAGAAACTCTTCAATAATCATATAATCGACTTTTTCTCTATTTGAACAAATAAATATTGTTTATGCTCTAGTATTCATCTTGATAGTCATCTTCAATTCTATTGGTAAATAGAATAACAATTCTTATCTGCATATAAAATCTGCATACTCTTAGGTACAGTTTTCAGCCTTCTGCAATAAAAAAGTTGTCGATTTGATCCGCATCTCATCGAAATTGCTATTTTTTCCACACTCTACACAGGCTTGTCGGAAATTAGTATTAATTAAATTGGAATTTATTCTGGGAGAGTAAAAAATAAATTTTACCAAAAATTAAATTCGAAAGCTGCTTCTACTGATGTAGAATATGAATGAATTTCAGGATCGACAAATATTTTGAATTAGAATGTAAGCGAAATTTGGTATTGATATAAATATTTTCGTTTAACATTTCAGGTCAATATGACTATTTCTTACGGATTTTTTGCGCAAAAAATGAACACTCATGAAAAATTGAGTTAAACACTCAATTTTGAACCAACAAAACAATTCAACAAAATGATTAAATTGTCAAACAAGAAAGTAATTTTCTACTAAAAAGGGTAAATTTTCAATAACATATACGAATTTGTACTCAAATTTTTAATACAAATTTTGAACCAAAAGTGGAATAATCAAATTGTATGTATTTATGTATTTAATCTCTCTCTTTTACGGGTTTGAGGGCCTCCGCTCCCTCTACATATATTTACAATTCCATCCTTAGTCTAACTTAAAAAATGCTTATATTCTACTATTTTGCATTACATACTATAAACAATAATAATTTTAATTCTACAAATGAGCGATCTTCCAATGCTTCCGTTTCCTCTTACCATAAAAATACATTTTCCACGATATTGAAATCAATTTTTGCTTTTGACTTACCTTTTTCAGGATTACCCGCTTGGCTCTTCCCTACTCCCTTGCTTTCCCTTATGTCTTCCAATTTCTTCATTCACATCATTTCCTGTCCATTGCAATCCAAAATCCAACTTACACACTCATCCACAGTCAAATGCCCATGTTCCTCTCCTGTACATCTCTCTAATAGATGCGCCCATGACTCCATTTCGTATCCACACACTCTACACAGATTCTCCTCTTTATCAGTCCAATATCTGCATGCTCTCACACCTTTTGCCATTCTAAACCGTACAACCCCACTCAACGTTTCTTCCTTTTTTATTTTTTTGCAGATATTCTAGTTCCGTCAATCCTTTGACCATCATATACCATCTATTGTACCTCGAATCTTTAATCTTCGTCCATCTCTCTTCTGTTTGTTTAACTAATAGCTCTAACTCTAGGTCCTGCCACTCCATAATCACTTCTCGTATATTACAAATCCTTCTCATTTTTCTCCTTTCTTCCTCCCATTTTGAACTTCCCCAATTGTCTCTCGCCTCATTCTTCCGAATTTCGCTCAAAGATACTTATGTTATTCTGCTTCCCTGTCCTCTTTTTAGCTTCTCTTTAAACCTCCAGGCTCCCTTAATTTGTTTAGTTACCATTTTTCCCTTTCTAATTCTTCTCTTAACATGTATACTGGACAACTCTAACTGACGCCCATTACCCATCTCATAAATCTCTCATGAATGCTATCTACTTTGCTATACTCCTTTCAACCCCAGACCTCCACTCCATAACACAACAGCACCCGAACCAACACGTCAAACAACCAAACCCTCATTACCCAATCATCATTAAACCTTATCTTACTTATAACCTATACTTGGCCCATCACTTTACTCGCACATTCAATTCTTTTCCTCACCTGCAACTCGTTTCACCTTTCTCATTCAAAGTAAAAACCTAGATAACATAACTCCTCCACAATTTCTACTTTTTATGCGTTTATCTTACAAAATTTGAAAACCCATCATTTTCTAACAGAACTACATCATCCGCCTGAAAAATTATAAAACAATAAAAATGAATTATAATAATAAATTATTAAACGTATGTCATTTTAACTGTTTATTATATCTTAATAGGTCTTATCTACGTACGTCGCAGAGTAATATTTTTTTACAGAATAATTATTGTCAAAATTTTACTTTAAGTATCTGTTTAAAATCAGTATAATAAGTCCATTATAGGTTTTTGACTGCATATTTTGAAAGTTGTTATTATATTATAAATATTGATGAGTTATATGATCAAAAACAAAAAAGGAGAGGAAAATAAAAGCTTTGAAGAAGAGGCGGAGAAGACTAGAACGGAAGAAGAGGTTTGGAAGGTGGAAAATAGAGTGAGAATTATAAGGAAAAAAATAAACTGGGATATTGACATGTATAATGTACAGTAGAGTATGGAAAGGATATGGATGTCCAGAGTTATGGAAGGAAGGAGTAGTGTTATCCATTGTGAAAAAAGGCAAAGAGAAGGAGATTAAAGATTATAGAGAAGTGACACTAATACCAACATTGTATAAGGTATATTTAACTGTTTTATCAGAGATGTTCAAGAAATAAGTTGAGGAAAAAAAGGAAAAACCACCCAATCAGAAAGAGTTAAGAATAGGGATGGAGGTGATAAACAATATATGTCTGAAGTATCTAGTGAATAAAAGGGCTAAAGGGAGAAAGAAGAAATTACACCAATCCCCATGGACATAAGGACCGCGTTTGACTCCTTAAAATGAGTTAAATAATTAATCAAAATTAACAAAATAAATTTTTCAACCAATTTATTATTACTAATTATAATGTTCGATTTGAATAACGCTAGATAGTAGCGGTGTTTTCTCAAATTTACATCAGGTCGCGAAACATAAGGTACATAAGATGTAATGTAAAACATATGTCAAGGTCTCAAGGGTTTAGACAAATATTTGTAATATTTCTCCAAGTGTGGGCTTTGATAGTATATCCTGGGCTATCACAAGCGGTATTCAGGGAACATAAAAGGCTACTACTCAAGCCACGACTACGCTTGTACTTGTCGAACAACTGGCCTTTGTTTGTAGTTTTACATGTAACTTAAACACAAGAACGTGTTCATAGTTTCTAGTGTAATTCGTGAATATGTTTAATAATTAATTGTGTATGAAAGCAAGAATAAAAATACTCAAACATGTCACTTGTTGACAAACAACTGACTTTTGTTTGTAGTATTTAAGGTAACATAAGCAAAAGAATGTATTCACCTTAAGAACCGGCATATTGCACCGCAGGCTATGTATTCTTTTATAAAAATCTCCCGGGACTAACGAAAAATCATGAATTTCCATCAGATTCTGTACGAGGTTAGCCCCTGCTTTTCCTCGAATACCCATTGGGATGCTCCTTTTGGGAACTTTGTTACTTTATGCAAAATAGTAATACAGTGAAACTCTTCAATAGCTCTCCCGTCTATAGCCATTCCGAGAATTGATGCCGCGCCGCAGGTAGCTGTAATAGGAACTGCTCGGGGAGCGGGCTATAATGAGTTAGTTCCACCCACCGTCAGCCCCAAAATCGGCGCTATAGAAGAGTTTCACTGTATTCAATTTTTTTCACTTTCTCAAAGAACACGAGACATATGACAGATGGTGGAAAACGAAATGAAATGCAAGTCAACAAATGTAGAGTTTTAAACACTTTATAACTGCTTATAAACATCTTCTCTTGAAGTAATGCTATAAGTTCCTTTTTCGGAAATCTTAAGTTTTGTTTGACTTTTTATTTATGAACAAATAATAAGTGAATCTCAACAAGAATCATTTTTGGTATAGTTTTGTACTTTTCTAAGTTGATTATTTTTCTTTTTTTAGGATGTTAAAAATAATTCATTTAAAGTTTATTTTAAAGCGTAAAAGTAAATTTTGGATTTGCATATATTTTTATATCAGCCCCCCCCCACAAATCCCTCCAGAAAAATACATTCACAAAAAAGAAAGAGATTGTTTAAAATATGCTTCTCTCTAATGTTTATTTACCATATGTTTATAACTGAAAAGTCAAAGCAAGTTTAAACATTTCAGAGGAAACCGCAACTTTCTGGCATTAATATAGATGAAAATATTTATTAACAATAATATTTCGCTAAAATAATTACTTTTTATCAATTTAATAATTTATTGAGTCCCTGCATCAATTAAAAAATAGACAAATAGTTAAAAAGAAATTTAACTGCAACTTTCCAGCTTTAAGCAATGAGAATATCATTAAAAATAATAATAATTTGTTTAAACAACTATTCTTGCTATATTAAATTGAATTCTAACTCACTCAAAGTGAAAAATGGGCAAAAAGTGCATCTTTTTTTTAGAAAACCGCAACTTTCTATCTCTATTTTAAGAGAAAATTGCTAAAAACAATAATCAGTTGCTTGAGCAATTCATTTAAACATATAATTATCAGAATAAAGTAATATTTTATGTATTAGAAATAATTTGCATAAAAAAAACTTTAAGAACACACAATTAGTAGAGAAATCTCGCTAAATCCATTTTTTCACTTATAGGTTTTTTTCAAACCCCATAAATCCGACTTATTGGGCTGAAATTTAAAATGTATTATTTTATAAATAAATATGGCTAATTGTGAAGATAAATCTTGAGCATGGAATTTTAAAAAAAAATCCAATACATTTTTGGATTATCCTAGTATATATATATACACACAATCACGTACGATGGAAAAAAACTTTAACAAAATTAAGGCACCGAAAATTGAATTTACCGTGAAATATTATCAATTTTGAATTAAATTATGCATAATTTTGTTCACAGTATACACCTTTTAAGTCTGGCATATTTCTAATTCAACAAACCTACCTATAATTATGTTTTTTTGAAGCGTAATTCAAAAAGTATGAAAATAGAAAACTAAAAGACCAAGAAATGTATTTCAGATGGATATGGATTTTACATATCCCTAGGGGTCGCGTGACACCACATGTTACTCTGATAAAACAAAAAATTTCTAATGTTTATGCAAACGCTCACACTTAGATTTTTTTTTTTAATCAAACAAAGATTTTTTTAATCCAATATCAAAGATATAATTTGGTTATTCAAACAAATATGTTTCTGAGTGCATATATTTACTCAATTGAGGTGACGGATTCAAGAACTCGACAAGCGCTCGAAACCGCGTGGAGAAATATTGTCCACTCGGCAAAATCTGTTCATGAAAATCGTGGACGAAACGTAAAACAAAATATATTTTTGCATTCACCAGAAAGCCCCGACACATTTTTCTTATCAAAGTTTTTCTTTCGAAAATTATTACTCAAGGGAAACAATACAACCTTAGACGATTTTCCGATCAAAAATCGATGTTTTATAAAACACAACTAGCGATTATTTGGCCGTTTGTTGATAAAAATGCTCAAAATTTGTATGGTGAATTCTCAATACATAAGCGATGACTGCAAGCAACGCGCTTAGCTTAAAAATGTATAATGTTTATTGCTTTTCAAGCACAAATTAATTCCTAACGAAAACCACATTTCGACAACTTCGAGTAATGGGACGGTCATCGAAAAAAAGCTATTTAAAATAAATTATCATGAGAAAGTTTTTTTAAAAATTTGAAGAAAATCGGCCTAAAATTGTGAAAATGGCAGCGAGTTGACGTCAACACACTGCGCTATAGTGATCCGGTTATCGGGCTTTGTTACAAGGCCACAAAGCAGCAGCGGCAAACAATACAAAGCTGTGTATTGCGAGAATCTTCCTATGCCGTTAGGAAGCAGGTGCCTGAAACCTTTCGATACAAATATAAATTTTACATCAGTAAAACATTCAGAGTTGTAACTCAAATTTTAAAAAAATCCAGGCTATTTCGCGACTTCTCAAGTCAAAAATTACATTTTTCCCGATGGACTTTTCATATTTTGCATTAACAATTATTCAACATTAATTACTTTATGGTATATATTTTAAAAAGAATTCAACATTGTAGAATGCCAAAGAAAAGTATCCTCTTCTTCGTCACAGATCATCACACAAAGCTTCAATCCCCCAGGGCAACTTCACAAATACGAACAATCCCCCTCTCACTTTTAAGCCAAATTTTTTTCTTCAATTTCATTTGATAAATGACTAAAATTAAAAAAGAAGCATATGGACACAATATTTTAACAGACTTCAAATCCCAAAATGATCTTAAAACAGAGACACTCAAAATACTCAGCCAGGAAATAAATTTTTTTAAATAACAATATTATACATATCTCTAAGATTTCAAGCACAATACAAAATAGTGGAATTTTTAACAAAAACAAAAAAAAGAAGATTAATTTTCAACAAAAGAGTTGAGTATTCTAGATAAAACGACAATATTTGTTAGAATCTATTTAAATTTCAGGCCCGCAAATATAAATTGTTAACAAAAAATTTAATTTTCGACCTAGAATGATGATTTTTGAAGCTTAACTTTTCCAACAAAATATCAATTTTCAATCCAAAAAAATTAATTTTCTATTAAAAAAATCGAATGTTCAACAAAATTTTATTTTTCAAGAATAGAACCAAAAGTATGCGTCCTAGCAGAAGTGATTCTTAATGAAATTGTAGATCTTTCTTGGAATCACAATTTATGCTTATTTATCTTTTTTCGTATCCTACATAGTTTGACCACAGAATGGAATTTTTTAATTTCTAATTATTTTTTGCGCAATCGAAATTTGAATTTTCGATTTTCCAAGAAAATCCAAAAATTTATTTTGATAATCTTGTACGACTTTCAAAAAGAAATGTTTTTCTTCCTTGATTTTTTTTTCATACCGTGCGTTGTTCGGCTTAAAATTTTTATTTTCGATTGATTTTGAAAATTTTGAAAATGCTATAACTTTAAGAATTTTCTTTTCATCGGAAAAAGTAATTAGGATAAATTGTTTGTATTTTTCAATAATACAAATATCTGCACATAGAATTTTTTAATTCCGAAAAAAGTGGTCTAAAAAATTTTCAAAATGCGCTCACTTTTTAGACTTTTATCAAAAATGGCTGATTAACAAACTCGTCCTTTCTTTTTGGACCTTAATTGAGGATGCCGAAGATCGATTCGATTCGTTCATTTTTTCCAAAGTTATCGTGTTTACGGCCGGTCGGACGGACAGACAGACAGACGCCATCGTAATGCCTTGATTCTCGGTTTCAGGGGGTCTCGAAACATGGAGATCGTTTGAAGAACTGTAGTGTTAAATTTTGGACAATTCTAATACTTTCTCAATCATAAATGATGAGAATATAAAAAAGGAGAATTTTATACCAAAAACGATTACTTTTTAAAAAACAGTTGAATTATTAATAAAGAGAGATATCGCCGTTGAATAAAAAACAACAATTTTTTTTAATATGAGCCCTATAAGTCTTTTTTATAGGATCGCAAAAAATCCTCTAAGTAAGAAATGTGGTTTTCGAGTTTTGGCGCTAATTATATTTTTTTATATGAATTGTTTATAATCCCTAAAACACTACTTTCGACAGAGAAATAGATACTTGTGTAAAATTTTCAAACAATTTATTATTGGTTTTAGTAATTTTCTCGGGGAATAGAATTAGAAAGTTGCGGTTTTTCTGATTTTTTAAACTTATTTTCAAATTTCAAAATAGTGTAAGGTAATAATTAATGCAAGTTATTAAACATAATTGTTGAATCAAATTATTATTGTTCACGATTACCTTCTTCTCTAATAATTCTAAAAAATTGCAGGTTTTTCTAAAAGTTTCAGTGTTTCGCCCACTTTTCACTTAGTGAAGTAATAAAATTATGCAAGTTAATAAACATTACACAGGCCAATATGGTTTTGTTGTTTTTAAAGTCGAGGATTATTTCCGAAGTAATTATTTACGTAGAACCCGAATGCGGGGTCAGAACTGGCCCATGACGTCAGGATTTTAAGATATTTGAGGTTATGTACACAAAAATGGCGTTTTTGGCTACTTTTGAGGTTATGTACAGAAGACACCAAATTTTTTGGGATTTTTTCATTTGTTGTATCATATAGTACTGCTCTTTTCTTTAATTTGAGAGTCGCAGAGTTCAATTACCATTTTTTTTACCAAGTTACGCCCATTTGAAATTACGAGATATGTACCATTATGTCTTGAGCATTTGCTTTAAATACTTTGAGTCAGACATCAACAACCCCAAACACCTCCAAGTACAAATTTTCAAGGGAAAACACCCAGTGGAAAATTTCTGCCTCAAAGTATTTAGAGCAAATTCTCAAGACATAATGGGACATTTCTCGTAATTTCAAATTAGCGTAACTTGGTAAAGAAAAATGGTAATTGAACTCTGCGACTCTCAAAACAAAGAGAAAGAGAGGTATTATATGCTACAACATAAGAAAAAATCCTAAAAAATGTTTTCCATTCTGTACATAACCTCAAAAGTAGCCAAACACGCCATTTATTGGGTACATAATCTCAAACATCTTAACATCCTAACGTGATGGGCGAATTCCGACCCCGGATTCGAATTCTACGTAAAAATTACTTCGGAAATGATCCTCCACTTTCCAACAACTGATATGACCCCATTATTTGCAGGCCTGTGTTATTGTTTATAACTATCTTCTCTTAGATGATTGCTCAAAAGTAGCGTTTTTTCTAAAATTTTAAATTTTTCTTTGGCTTCTTAGTAACGAACAAATAGTTATAAAAATAAAAAATAATTATTTGTTAAACAATCTCTTTCACAGTCAATATTAACTACGGGCGGTAAAAGAGTACCGGAAACAGGGACTGATAGTAAAGTATGTGCAATTCCTGATTTTTATTTTACGCTTTGCTGTAAACTTCATGTTGTAATATAAACAAGAATTTTTTCAAGTCATTTATAGACCTACCACTACCTACTCCTAATTATTCCATTATTTGTTCTTATCTCCAATGTGAGATAGCCTTTTTATTTAAATTAATATTTTTAAGACTTTGGCAAAAATGTAAAAATAATTCACTTTGAAAAAATACAATGCTATTTGACAAATTACTTTTGTTGATGTTTATTTGTTATTTGCTTTTTAATAATACAAGAGGAGATAGTTTTAAACAATGATAATTTGATTCAACAATGATGTTTGTTAAATTTAATCAATTATTACCTCGCTCTCAGAACAATATGAATAAAAACTTGAAAAATTTAGGAAAACAGCAACTATCTATAGCATTACTATAGGAGATGAAAGTTATAAACAATAATAATGTATTTTAACAATTAAATTTGATTTCATTAAAATTGAAATTAATAAATAAATAAAATTCATCACTAACTGAAAATTGAATAAAAAGCATACAATTATAGGTTATACTGCAACTTGATAATAAGTTTAAAAGTTCGGAAAACCCTTAACTTTTCATCTCTATCATAAGAAAAAATTACAAAAAAGAATAAATTGTTTAAACGATTTATAAAAACTTTTTTTTATTATAAGGTAGTATTTTATGTATTATCAACTATTTGTATTTTAAAAACCACAGGAAGATCTTAATTTGTGCCAATAGTTCGTTAAGCCCAGTTTGTGCTGACAGTAAGGAGAAATATTGAGCGTCAACTCGATTTACTTAATATTGACGATTCTAAGTAGGATTTACGAAAACTTATTTTTTCTTATGAAAAGTACGTATTAACCTTCATGGGGCTTAAAGTACAGTGAAACTCTTCTATAGCTCCGATTTCGGGTTTGGCGATGAATGGCAACTAACTCATTATAGCCTGCCCTGCTTTTGTTTGTTTACGCTCGACTACTCGTCTGAGTGACAGCTGCAGATCCCGCGCACCCCGCGCAACCCTGTTACACCAACATGCGGCGTGACGTCAATTCTCGGAATGAGAATATCTATTTGATTATAAATGATTTTAGGAAGATTTAAATAATAACACTATTATTTTGAAAACCAATATAATAATCTCAGTAATTTTTGGAATATAGCCTTTTGTTTTGTTTCCTAACTTCTTCCTTAACTTATCGTTCGCTGGCTGGACCACGTAAGTCGGCGTGATATGGTGATGACCAGGTTGACGAAGGGCGCTTGCATCTTGGTCCGGCATTATTTGTTGGTCACCTTTCTCCGGTTTTCCAAAGTGGAAATTCTTTCTACTATGTTCAATTCTGAGTCCTTGCAGACACATTACCAAACACATGGTCAATACCAAAGTAGACAAAATCTTGTCGAACGCAATTTTTTGAGTATTTTTCAAGAGATGCACTCTTACTTTTGACGAAATGAAAAAAATGTTCGCAGTAATTTCTTCAGCTATACTAAATGCACGTTTTATGCAAGTTTTTCAAGAAGGCTATGTCAGTCTATAAACGGAGGACAGTTGCGAAACATGATTTTTGCATTAGGTAGGGAGATCCCCACTTTGGAAATCAAACGGATTCCTTCTAATTTTTTAATCATTGTATCATTGAGAAAATTGTTAGTAAAATAAATAATACATTTCAGACTAAATATATATTATACCTCAATACAATAACGTGTTCTTTAAATCAGAATTAGTAACATTTTGTCGATTTATTAATGTATTAATTAATGTAGGGACCATATTCCCAAAATTCCGAGTGGAAAATAAAATAGTAGAATTTTCAACCGAAAGCGATATTTCATATTTTTAAATAAAAAAGAAAATAGTGGAATTTTCAACTAAAAAGGATTAATTTCCAAAAAATATTTTTCCTTTTGAAATTAAAGTTCATATTGGTAAAAAACTCATATTTTTTGGTTGTGACTTAATTCTTTTAAACCTAAAAGTCTACTGTTATATTTTGCTTTATAATTCATTTCTTTTGCTTGATAATTGATTTTTTTGCTTGAAAATTCAATATTTAGTTGAAAAATAATCCTTTTAGTCGAAAATTCTACTGTTTAATTCAACATTCGTCTCTTTGGATAGTAAATTCATCCCTTTGGATTAAAAACTCATCCCTTTGGATTAAAAACTCATATTTTTTGGTTTAAAAGTATTTGGTTTAAAGATTTCATAATGTGTTTAAAATTTTATCTATTTTTCAGTAAAAAAGTCTGTCTTAGTTGCAAGTTTGTTTTTTTGTTTGAAAATTTCCGGTACGATTTTCCAGTACAAATATGAGAAAATTAAAAATACAACTGCGTTAAATTTAATCTGTTCTCGTTCAGGATTCAACTACTTTGCTGACTATTACGCTTTTTAGGTTAAATTCAATGGCTTATATTTAAAATTAAAATCTTTCTTAGTACAAATTTCAACTATTAAACTTTTGGACAGGATTTACCCTTAATGATGGAAAATTAAATTACCGAATTGAAAGTTGAAATACTAGTTTAAAAGTTGACCAGCTTTGTTAAAAAATGATAGTTTTGATTGAAGATGTGTTTCTTTAATTAAAAGTTTGACTATTTTGTTCAAATTACGTTTTTTTCATTGGTTGAAAGTTACATTTCTTAACTCAATATTTAACTTTTCCATTTTAAGTTAAAAATTCCTATTTTTTGGTTAAAATTTCAACATTTTAATGACAGATTTGTCTTAATTGACGAAAGATTAATCTACCCTTGTTGTAAATATATACTTTCTGGTAGAAAGTAGAGCTATTTGTGGGAAACATTCCACTTTTTTGGCTTCAAAATTTAACTTTTGCTAAAAAAATCCTCTTTTATGTTAGAAGATTCATCTTTGTAGATTTAAAATTTTACTATTTGATTACAAAATCAACTTTTTTGATCAAAAATCGTCTTTTTTGCTTTTTAGCTTGAAAAATCAACTCATTTGTTAAAAATTATCCTTGCTGAGTTAAACATTAAAATATCTGGGTTACTGTTCATTTTTATTGGAAAAATTAATTTTCTTTTTAAAACATTCATTTATCTCCTTGAAAGTTGAATACATTTTTTTTAGTTGATGATTTATCTCTTTAATTGAACATTTAGCTACGTCGTTAATAATTCTTTTATTTGTGTTGCATATTATTCTTTTTGGGTTGAAAATTCTACTACTTTTGGTAGTAAATGCAACAACCCTGATGAAAGCGTTTTTTAGAAGAAAGTACAATATTTCTACAGCAGTGATTTTTTTGTTAAAATTTGTACAAGCAAGTACAAATTTTACGAAAAATTAAATTAAATACAATAGAATTTTAGTTTTAATTTCTTACAAGTATTTATAAAAAAAAACTAAAATAGCAAGTATTTAGAATATTAAAATTAGATAATTTTAAGTTAAAATGTGAAAATGATCATTATTACAAAAAAATGTATTAAGTCTTTTATGCTTTTTCAAAATTATTATTATTATTACACCAGTTAGCCATTTATCCTTTCGGGGTAGGCCTGACTCACTCGGTGAGGAAGGGAGTATTGTGAGGAAGGGATATAAAATGTTTAGATTGATCCAGAATTCTCGTGTTATTTGAAAAAGCTCAAGACTTAAGTTTTTTATCAATTCTTATCTTTTACTGTTTTACCATTCCGTTAAAGTTTTTCTTTTTAATAGCGATCATTAACAAATCTTAATAAAAAAAATTGTTCATTATTCAAAATATTTGTCATCCTAAGTCTAAAAAGAACATCTTTTTGGTTGAAAACATGTAAATTCCTTTAGATTTTTGTAGCAGTGCTTTTTTTTAAATTCTTGCACGAAATGAAAACTACAATGAAATACCACACTAAACAATGAAAGTACCAAATTCGTCCGAATAATAGATAAAACTTGTATTTTCCTGTAATTGTTGTTGTAATGTACTGAATATATTTATACTCTCTAAATCTGAATCATTGAAATTTCACTGATTCAAATAGCTAGAAATGGATCACTGACAATCAGTGAAAGGTTACTTATTGATTTCGTGACATAACCACTTTTGAGGGTTGGCAGCACTGCACCATGTCAATTTAGCAATCATATTAAAATAAGATTTTAGTATTTTCAATCAAAGAATCAAAGTAAAAACTTAAAACCCATATATATGATCAAATATTAAAAAGGTGAAAAGTTTCGATGCTTTTAAATTACAAACAACCTCACATGTTAATTCAATTTCAAGAGTGGAGCGCTCTCATTTACACACCCTTAGGTCCCTGTAAAAATGGTCTTAGTTTTTTGTACTTTTTATAACAATTTTTCCACTTGAAAATAACTCATGAAAATCTAATATATTCATTAGAAAAAAAGCGAGTCACTAGTGATCACTAGAAAATTAATAATTAAATTAGTCGAAATATTTACTAATTCGATATTCGAGAGCTAATTATTTCTTTACTGAAAATATATGAATGCATTTGTAAATGATTCTGAACCAATAAATTAAAATTGTTACATTTTCCAAATAGGAAAAAAGTACAAAAATGTATACAATTTGAAACATGCTAATATTTTCATAATTCTTATTACAAAAATTCAAATTAAAACATTATTTATCACTGTACATAAAAATAAATTGCGATAACTTATGAGACATGTGTATAATAATTAAACAATATATCAATCAAAATTTCAAACATGAAAACATAAATATTTAATTAAAAGGATGCAACTGTTTATCATCGTTAACCTTAATAAAATATCAGAAGGTTACATTGGGAAACTTAGAAAGGAATAAGTCACCTCCACCTAGATAAAATATTTACAAATCACTGATCTTACGAACAGGAAATCAAGAATTGCTTACACATGTATTAAATTTAACCTTCCTTTTTTTTGTTAAAAATAATTACATAGCACTTTATATCACAAACAATTGACAATAAAAGTAAACTAATTGATTATCAATCGAAATTGAAAAAAATAGTCAATATTTTATCAAATAATGTGTGTACCTTGGAAAGAATGAAAGAGGTGTAGTTTTTTTAGAAAACCTTTTTTTTATTTTTCATTTTCAGCCAATTTTAAGATAAATAAAAAATATTTTCTGAAAAACTCCACCTTTTTTATTCTTCCCAATATTTTTGCAAATTTGTTGCTAACATAAGAAAGGCATTTATCCTATCATCCTTTTCCGGGCTGAACAATTTTTGAGGTCGGAAGAAATTTTCTTCCTGAAAAGTGTAATTTTTTAATTTTTCTCGCAAACCATGCAAAATCGCGCAAACGAGCAAGAGGTAATTTTCATATAACTTTTTTAGACATGCAAGCCTTTATCTCTAAATTTTTAAAAAGCCTGTCTCTGTTTAAAAGAAAAAATAGAAAATTGGATTTTATAAAAAACAAAAATCTTCTGGCAACAAAAGTTATTTAGCCTACATAAAACTGATAATATATCTTTCTCATGAAAGTATATCTTCAACAAATAATTTTGAAATAATATAACCATGGATTTCTAAGAAAACCTACTAACCTACTAACGCTATCAAATTTAAAAAGAAAAATAAGGTTAAAAGTTGTAAAGGCTTAAAGAAAAAATCTGGGATTTTTTGAAAAGCAAAGTACAAAATTTAAATATGCATAACTTCGGACAATTTTTTTTTTTGCAACTGGGAAAAATACGTATTGCCTAGTTTCTTCTGTAAGGAGACATATTTCGTGCCCAAAAGATTCTGAAACTTCAAGTGCACGACCTAATTTCAAATAGATTCAGATTTGAAAAAATCATTTTACCACATAATGTATTTTATTTATTAGGTTTTTTTAACGCAATAAACCCATTCTTGATAAAATATTGGTCATCTGGTTTTATTTTGCGCTGTTAATAAATCTAAAAAAATCTATTTTCTAAAAAATTCGAAATCTTCTTCCCGTGGCGCAAAAATCCAGGCTAATTTCCGATTTATCGCTATATAACCGAAATATATATAAAAAGCCTAATATATTCACTTTGTTCTACATGATTTAAGGACGAATGAAATAATAACACACATTTTTTTGGAAACTTTAATTTCACTTTTTGAAACTTTATTCAATCCTTACATTCGTTGTATATCTCATCGTAATAAATTAAAAAATGCATCATTTTTCATAGTTATAAATTTGGCATTTTCGAGGTTTCGTGATAAAGTTATTCTTCATAGTAAAATTAATAAGAAAGTAAAAGTTCACTTTAGTTTATTGACCTTTTATCGTAATTGAATAGTTCAGTTTTCCAGACAGGTGATTCCTGAATTTTAGTGTGACCCATCTCTGTCCTTCACCGCCGTTTTGAACCTTACAACTTCTAGATCCACCGCCGCGATCCGTCACAATAATCTCGGAAATGTTTGGAATAAATTGCGGATCTTTTTTTATTTGTGACTTGAACTGATCCTTTAGCTTACCACGTGGTGGCATGATTACAAAAGTTGTATATATTTCATGTGTAAAAATTTGACGCGCCTTAGTTGTCCGCATATCCACTAATAAATCTATGTCACCGTCCTTTTTTTCCCCAAAGTGGTAATTCTTTTTATCATGGACAATTTTTAATGATGTTACACACATTACCAAGCCGAGAAATGTCGATTTAAACAAAATCATGTTTCCCGCAATTTTTCCGCGTTTTAAAGAGATTCACACTTACTTTAGTAAAGTGAATAAATTTCTGGCTATGATTAATACGAGCCCTTTTTATACAAAATTTTCAAAAATGCTGAGTCAATCTTTAAACGTAGTGCACTCGAAAAATGCGATTTCCGCAATAGGTAGGAGGATCCCCACTTTGGGCCAAAATCATGAATCTTTGTTTCTATTTAGAAATAATCTACGCTACCGTGACCTTGAAGAGAGCGGGATACACAAGAAGATCAAACCAAGAGAATATTATTTTTGTAGACAGCTCATTTCAATGACATTTCAAATTTTGTTTTAATTGCTAATTTTAAGGAAATTTCCAGATCCGGCCAAAAATGTGTATCGAATTCATGTGAAAATGACGGAAATAAGGCAAAAACGGAAATAATGTTATGGTAACGCTAGTGAAAAAAATTTGTACAAGAAAGCACATTTCTCAAACTGTATTTTTTTGTTAAAACAAGTACTTTATTATAAAAAATGTATGTAATTTAAAATAAATTAAATGAAATACAAAAAGATATTTTTCTCTTGTATTATTTTATAGAAAAGTAACAAAATAACAATAAAGTATAAGCTTCTCCAATTCAAAACCTTATATAACTTTTTAATACCATGTTTTTACTTTGTTGAAAAATGTACAAGGCATTACAGAAAACTACAGGATTTTGCATTTTTTAGTTTCATTGTTTAACGTCGCAAAAACACTTTAACTTTAACGTAAATACTGTAGAAAATTACAAATCTTAAAAAAAATACAACAGATTTTCCCAAAGTTAAAATATTGGGAAACTATAATTAAAATTATGTGATAAATATTAGCAGTATATTGCAGGAGTGTAAAAATGTAAACAAAAAAATATACATTTTTACTAGCAATACTTTTAGAATCCGCATCAACGTTTCGACTTGAATCTTACTGTAAATTTTTATAGGACAGGTAATGTATAAGTTCCTACAAGAAACTGCAATTGGCAAATATGTGAAACTTTTACCAAAAGCTTTTCCTAATATAATAAATAATAGATCAAGCAGCAATTTTAGTTATGCAACTTTAATTAAATTTAAATTTACCTAGATATGCACAAATACCATACGTAATTTTTTATCAAAGATGTAATTAATTTTTCAACACAATTTTATGTTAATCACTGTTGCATTAAAAATAAAAGCAAGGGATTTTATTAAATTTTTATTATATAAATTGTTAGAAATGCGTCTAACTCCCTTTCTATATCAGATAAAGAGTTGTTATTTAGAAAAAAATATCAAACTTATATGTAAAATGAAATGCAATTTTGAAGCTTTTTAAGAATCTTTAAAGGACTTAAGAAACTATTAAAAATGTTGTAAGATTAATGTGTAAGTTTTAAATAATTTTTCATTTAAAAAGAATTAATGTTAAAACTTGAAAATAGTTCAAAAAATTTTGAAGAGAATGTAGATTTTTATTTATTTTAATTTTCCAAAAAGAATCTAGATGATTTCCAAGCAGTTTTTTTAATCCTGCAAAACTTGCAAAAAATCATAGAGCCATTTCGAATTCCAAGATAATAAGATTTTCATCAGATTCCTGATACATTCTTGTATGACTTTTTTAAAAATATTTTTAAAGAGAATGTTTAAAAAGAATTCAAACAAATTTCTATATATAAATGAATGTTTTCAGCTTCAAATTAATTAAAATTCTATAATTTTTCCGATACATAAATTTTTTTAAATTATTCTCTAATTTACAGCGTTGAAAATGAGAACGTAGAATTATAATTATTGAAATAATTAAACTATAGGTATAAACTATTCATTAAAGTTTAAAAAAAAATTCTTTTGCAGTTTAACGGCATTTAGTGAGAAAACTTGCAATTAAAAAGATTTAATTTTAAGAGTTTTACATTGGAAGGTATTCCACTTTGACTATTGTAATTTGCAGTTAAGTTCTTAAAACTTTAAATTAAAAAATTGTTATCTTCAATATTTCGAATCTTTTAATTTTAAGAACCTTCTTCAATCCTTTCTCAATTGTTTAATTTTTATTTTCAGACAACAAGTTTTTCTTTCTCGACCTTTGTTCACTGAACTTTTTGTTTAATAACGAGTATTTATTATAATCTTTTAATATTCTATAATTCGTTAAAGTAAGTGTCTATATGCACTGCATTTTTGGTACAAATATCATTGCAATTCTCTAGATATTTGTCACTTTGTAGTTTTTGTACTTTTTTTTCAAAATGTTTCACCAAGGAAACTATTATTACATACGATGAAAATAGGTATATACTAACAAATGTTTTGTGAGTTCAATAAAATGATGTTTGCTTTGCTGGTTTTAGTTGTTCACTTTGTATTCAGTGATAATTTTATTTGCAGATGTACTGCTTTCTTAACAAATACCACGTCTTTTGAGACGTCGGTGATATCAAAAGGCAGGATCTGAAAGATGCGGCTTTTTTCCGTAATATTAGGCACTGTAATCGAGCCTCCTCTGTTACAATTTACTGCAACACAATTTGTTGATATTATTTTAAGAAGGTTATAATTAAATTTTGAAACGTAAAAATCGAAATATTGACAAAAATTATGTAACGGTGCATCATTTTTAACACCATTAAAACATGAGAAGGTAATATTGTGAAATTTATTGTTAAAAGATGTAACTCACGTCCCCAAAGATAACGTCAATGAATGTGCTTCAAAGTTCAAAAACAATTATTATTTACGCGTTTTTTCAATTTAACCTTACATTGTTTTCGTTACAAATAATCGCACACCATTTTATATCGAAATACGGAAATTTCAGTACACAGAGCCGCGGCATAAAATAACTTGAGATTATTTTACTACCCCGTTATTAAAATGCTGAAATATTAGTATGCCCAAAGATATATCAAATATTTCAAGAATTTTTTAAGAGTGTCAAAAAACATTCCAAAAAAGCCAATTTTTAATTTAGAGAAGAAAAGTAAAACATTCTTTAAAGATACATAAGTGCCAAATTGAAGCGTAAAGCATTTGATTGGAAAATATGATTAGATTTTTCAAAAGTGGAGATCTGAATATTAAGTTGCTTTGTTTGAGATGCACGTTCTGTCAACTTTTGAGGACGATAAACAATCTAATTTTTATTTTTGAAGCAAAAAGAGAAAGAAGTCAGCTAATTCAGAGAAGATGGAGCGGATTTTTGTTCTCTCTCGAGGCCTTATTTTTTCAAACTTTAGATAATGATATAAATCCTTATTTCCAAATAAAAAAAGCAAAATATATTTGTAGTTTTTAAGTTGCAGATAGCTGCGCCGATACTAAAAAAAATTGAAAAAACTCGCAAAAAGAGTACTAAAAAAATAGAATAATTGCGAAAAAAATTGAAAAATTACATTACAAAAGAATTATTTTCCCACAATAGATATGATGACCTAATTTCTTAGGCTATAAAAATATAGCTTTCAAATCGTCAGTTAGACATCACTTTTTTGTAGATTTAATAAGGGTAATTCCTCTCCTAAAGTTTACATTAATAAAAAAATGTCTAAGAATTATTAAATTTAAAAATAAAAAATAGCAACTCCGAAGTCTATAATTGTCTTGCGCCGGTAAACAGTTCAAAGTCGCATTAAGGATACAGAAATTATCTCCTTTTGATGCTGGAGACAAAAAAACAAAAATTTTGAAATGTACATTTCTTTGACATAATATTTACCAAAGATAAAAAAGTCTTGAAAAAAGGTTTAACAAATTTTTTAAAATGTGAAGTGAAAGCATTGGTACGTTTTGTAATTGTTTCTGAACTATGTTGACTCTACACCTTTCAAAATCAGTCTTACGTCTTTTTAATTATTTACTTTAAGTAAAAGGATGACTTAGACACAAAAGTAGTTTAGGTCGAGCAGCTTTTAACACTTCATACATTTGTCTCTTAGGGTGATTAAAGAAATTTAAAATTGGATATGATTTAGAGATCCTCTATTTGAGTTTTGTCTTTTCTATAATGCTAATGTGAAAGGGGATAATTGTATATGTATGAAAGTTTATTATATACATGTTTAAGGCATTGAAAAAATAAAAAAAAAAACAATCAACAAAAACCCAAGAAGCCTCACGCAGTGATTATATGGATTAAAACTGTTTTCAAAATTAGCAATTATATTTCAATTTAGATAAAATAATAGAGAATTTTAGTACAATTATGCAAGACTTTAATACAATTGTGTGATTTCCAAATCAAAATTAGTGAAATTCTACCATTTTCATTACAGAAAAATGAGTGAGTAAATAGAAAATTACTAGTTTAATTAGTCAAAAAGCTACTCAAATATACAGAGTTTTTTAAGGATGTATAACATATTATTTAAAATTATGTTACAAAAATGTGAAGCGTAACAAAAGGAAAATTTTAATAAAAGAACACGATCGTGTTATATTTTTATTTTTATTGAAAAACTGACAATGCCATATTATAAGACTTGTAAACAGGCTACGTTACCTGAAGGGATCAAGATTTAAAAACAAGAATTATTCAAGTAGCTTATCTCGTTATATAATATTTATTTCATATCTATAAGTTTTTTTCTTATTTTAATGACTTTGAACTTAAGCTAGATGCGCTCTTGACATAAAATTTCGACCTCAAAATACAGTCTTGTTTTGAGATAGTAATAGAAGCTGACTCTTACTGCCACGATCAAGACTACGATGAAAAGAGGTTGTATGGTGTTTTTCAAAACTCGTTGAATTCATGAAAGTACAATAACAGCCAAAATTTCCTATGAGTATCATATCCGAATACTCTTAATTTAATTATATACTTATTTTTTCCAACAAAGAAACTTATTAGAAGAAAAAAATTGAAAAATATCATGAAATTAGTAGAGTTTAAAATGTTTAGTTATTTAATTTTTTACTTGAAATGCTATTCTATGTAAGTGCTTCTAAAACTCTAGGATTCTGTTTAGAAACATTCATAATGGGGAATATTATCAATTTTAATATATAGACTTTCATCATACATTTTTCAATTGAAACATAGCTCGTCTGCTTTAATGCTTTTAATGAATAAATAAAAAATTTTAACGTTAAAAATGGGTCTTGCGGGTTTTTGGCGGTAATTATGATATTTTGGTAGGTTTTTTTAACTCGATTCTTCTCTAGGATACAAAATACTACTTTATACCACTGATTACATATTTAAAGGAATTTTTTAAACCATCTATTATTGTTTGAAGAAATTTTATCTTAGAATAGAGACAGAAAGTCGGGGTTATTTAAAAAAAATCTCACTTTATGTCCAATTCTCAATCAAAGTACGGTTATAGTTATTTAATGTTCAAATCATAACGTTTTAAACAATTTATTATTTTTCTTTATAATATTCTCTTTGAATAATGCCAGAAATTGCAGTTTTCTGTGAACTATTCAACTTCTCGTTGTTATTTTACTTTGAGAGAATTAATATTCAATTCGATTTAGAAAAAAAATAGTTTAAACAAATTATTATTGTTTATAGCTATCTTCTTCTATATTATTACTTCATAGTTGCAGTTTTTTCTGAAATTTTTTACTTTTTGCCCAATTTTTAATTAAAGTCTCTCGGCTAACCTAGATGGAAATTTTACAAAAAAATCTGAAATACAACCGACAGCTGTGCATAGGCGTCTGCAAATTTCTATGAACCATTCTATAAAAAATATTGCTACGCTCATAATAATATATGTAATAAGATTTCAGATTTTTAAAATATTTCAAATTATTATTGAATATTTTATGTAATTAAACAAGATTTGAACTAAATTTAAAAATATTTTAAGATATCATAAAAGAT
>NC_046659.1:86549880-86555807 GCF_010883055.1 Belonocnema kinseyi | reverse complement strand
GATCTACCGAAATTCCTAAAAAATCTTCAAAATTACTTAAAATCTCTTAAATTCATTAAAAATATCTTGAACACTTAAATATTTTGAGATCTTTTAAAATTCGTTTATAAATTTAAAAATTTTCAAAGTCAAATTACTCCGGTTAAATCCCTTGAAATTCCTGAAAGCCTGTTTAAATACTTTAAAATATTTTTAAATTTCATGAAAACCCTTAGAATCTTTTGCTTTTTTCAAATCATTTAAAATGCCTTCGAAGATTTTAGGGTCCTTTACTCACTTCTTAAACCATATTAAATCCATTGAAATGGCACAAAATCCCTTAAAATCACTAAAAATCTCTTAGACTTATCAAAACTGTTTTAAAGTCTCTAAAAGCTCTTGAAAATTCTTTTGCTTTTTTTTTAATTCTTCGCAAATATTTTAAACTTCTTTAAAATTACTTGAAATATTTCTAAATTCATTTATTAATTTTTTTCTCTTTTCATTAAAAAGAACTTTTAAATCCCTTTATGCCGATCTCTGGGCCGACTTTAGCCCAGAGTTGGGCCGGTAATCGGCGTTACTTGTTAACAAAAGATATCTCATAATTGCCCCGATGGTTGATCCCTGTTTGGGCCATTATTGGGCCAATAATTGGCCCAACTTCTTTAGAACTTTCTCAATTCCTTCATGCCGATCTCTGGGTCGACTTTGGCCCAGAGTTGAGCCAGTAGTCGGATTTACTCGTTAACGAAAGATTTCCCATAGTTGCCCTGATGGTTGGTCCATGTTCGGGCCAAAGTTGGGCCAACAGTCGGCCCCACGTTTTCTGCCTACGCTGGATGTTTAGGTTGGGCCGAAAAAAGTATCTTACAAATATAAAAGGTGGCCCAACTTTGGCTGCTGATCTACGGCGGGCCAAAGTCTGTCCGATTTCGGATCAAGGCTCCTGCTCTGGGTGCCGACCTGAATTCGCACCTGGATAATTCAAAAATAAAAAAATGGATGAAAACCCTCAAGACAAATTTTCGAAAGCAACGAGTGAAAAAATGCTTCCAGGTAATAAATATTTTATTACCATCAGATAAAAAATTATATTAGACTTGTAGAATATTTGAGCACGCAGTTTCTTCACTCCATTCAGAATCAACAGTAGTTGACATACTTGAGACTTCACTGTCCTCTTCGTCGTTATCTGCTCCGTACAAATCTTCAAAAGGGGCTGGAGGATCATCAACGGAGTCCACGTCTGAAGTATCCTGAATATCCGAAGGATTCGCACCTGATAAGGAGATACTAGATTCACTCCCAGGAGAATTACTCAGAAGTAGATCAGATGCAGAAACGGAATTTCGTTCGAGTTCATACTCTGCAGGTAATGAAGAGCTGATTCTGAGACGATTCTCGTTTTCACTGTTTCCTGTAATTGGAAATATTGTTAGACCATGTTATTATAATAATTTTAATCATTTGTAATCATGTCAAATTACAATTTTTTCGTTTGTCCATAATCGTAGACAGTGTACTTTAATTTCAGTTTGTACGAGAAGTGAAAAACAGGTAGCAATTAAAAATCGACCTGGAAACTGTGCATTAATTTTTATATACTTCGGTATTCTTAATAAAATACTATTCTTAACAGTGTTCAATGTTTCGATAAATTTTTCGGCATTTTTTTGTAAGATCATTTAATCACTAAAATTATCGATCAATCCAATTAATTGTTTAATTTATCAATTTAATTATTTGTCTCTTGCCATTTACGAACGGAAAATTTGAAATTCGATATTTTTAATTTATCTCCTGATTCAAAGTAAGAAACAGGTAGTGTATCTTTTATATTTGTCAATGTCGAGCTGGAAAGGAATTTTAGAGTCACAAGAAATTCCGGAACCGTAGAGAGTGTGCTTTACTTTTCATATACATTGGTATTTCAAATTTCATACTATTCTTAACAATATTCAATGTTTTGATACATTTTTAGAAATAATTGCAAGATTATTAAATCACTATAGCATTTAAAAGTCGAGCTGGAAAAGTAGTTTTAGAGTCACGGAAAATTCCATAACCGTAGGGAGTGTGCTTTACTTTTCGTATACATTGGTATTTTACATTCCATACTATTCTCAACAATATGCAATGTTTCGATAAATGTTTAGTAATCTGTCTCTTGCCATTTACGAATAGAAAATTCGACATTGTTAATTTATCTTAAAATCAAAAACAAAAAACATTTAGTTTACTGATATCCTTGTCGGAATCTACGTGGAGATACTCGTAGGAGAAATGAAGAAATGAAGAGCATTTTAAAATCTTTCAAATATCACGATTATAAGCTTTTATATCGAAAATAACCATAAATAACTATACTCACATGCTGCTTCTGAATGCTCAGCTGATGATTCTATTGAACTTGATGACGATGAAGAATATCGACTGTCCCTCCGAGCTCGTTTGAAAGCACAATGCTTTTGGACTCTTAACGCATTTGCAAATCGAGCTCATCTTTTTCTCAAATCATATTTGTCCATCTTTTTTTTTATTGAAAATCTGGCTAAAAATAGATTCAGTACGATGTTGAGAAATTTATAAGATCTGCCTATCTGGTATTTTGTAGGTTAGGTTAAAATTTGAGCGGCTGACAATAAAAAGTGGAAATATCTCGTTCGTCAGTAAGAAGCAGCTATAGAAAAGTGCCTAAAAAATGGATATAATTTCACGGCTGTAAAAAGTAGCAATAGAATATTGGCTGTGAAAAGTAGACAACGGTGCTTGGGCCGTAAGAAAGGGGAACATAAAAACTTGGCAGTAAGAAGTGGACAAACGTCGCGTGTCGGTGAATCGGCTCTGTTATACGCTGCAAAGACAAGCCTCGTTCAAAGCCGAAAATGCGCAAGGACGAACCCGACCTCGCCCGACTGGACGATTCGCTTTCAGTGGCTAAGTAGCTATTAGGAGTTTTTCGGTAAACTGAATTTCCATTAAATTTTGCAGGGCGTCCAGGCCTTCAAGACAATAAAAGAAAGTTTATGGCAACGTTTTAAACATTTTATTTGCGATGAATTCTAAGGGAAAATTAAAAATTGATCACAAAATAGTTTTTATTGTTTCCTAAAATTTTTTAGAAGTGTATAAAATATTTTTGAGACTTTTGCAATTTTTACATGTTAGATAATTTTATAAAAATTAAGGAACATAATTCTTTTAAAGCCTTCCTGTGCAATTTTTTTGCAATTTTTTTTTAAAGTTTATGTTGGTTTAAATAATGTAATTTCAAATTTGAGTAAGTTTAAGAGACGTTCAGAAATTTTAAACGAAAGTTTTCAAGAGCATGATCAAATTTGCTTTAAATTCTTGCGAAAAGTTAGAAAATTATGAGGCAATATTGTAACATTTTGAATGATATTTCCAAATTTTGAAACAAATTTGAGTCAGTTAAAAATATTTTCAGGAATTGAAGACAAGTCAAATAGATAAGAAATATTGTAAATTTGAAAACATTTCAGAAAATTTATTAAAGCATTATTAAGCATCTTTAAAAAGAACTGGAATTCAACCTAATGTTTTGTAATATTCTGTAAAATAAAACAATTTCTTTAAAATATACTAGAATCTTTTCTGACACATCTGATATATTCAAGAATCTCTCTTCAATTACCTTGAAAATTTTATAATAATTATATTTATATAAATTAAAAAAATAAACTGATGATACTTTTTTTCTTGCTTCTCATTCTCAGAATTTATTTTCAACTCGAAATAAAGTGTTTGAAAACTTTCAACAAATAAATATTTATTAGAAATTTCCATGCTATTTCATTATTAATATTATCATTTACTTTTTATGGTAGTGAAACAAGTTTTAAATTTGGGAATTGTAAGGAGTACTTAGGTGAAGTAACTTCAATATTTGTATGACTACAGAAATATTTTAAGAGCATTTATTGTTAAAAAATTTGTTTGATTTATTTAAAGATAACACTTAATCTTAAAACACCTATTTTATTTAGGAAACATCTGTTATGCTTTCAAACATAATATAAAAAATTTGACGTAACGGCGATGAGGGGAGGGCCAGAAAGAAATGTTACGGTCTATCAAATTGCGTAGAGAGGGGATGTATACATTAATTTAAAAAATGAACAATATTAATACTTTTAAATTTTCTAATATATTATTTTAATATGATACACATTGACTTTTATTAAGAATATTCTTTCAAATAGTAGGTAATTTGTTCAAATATACATGTTTTTAACCATTTTTGGCCTTAGGAAATAGATTTCACGAATGCAATTATAGAAATATCTCCATTAGTTAGTAAAAGGGGTCCATATCATGTCACATGCGGCAAGTCTCTCTGCGCCGAATCTCACCTGCGGCATGTCACATCCGAGGCATGTCACATCTGCCGCATGTCTCTTCTGCGCCATGTCACATCTGCGGAATGTCTCATCTGCAGTAAGTCACAACTGCAGCATGTCACATCTGTGGCATGTCACCTCTGCGGCATCTCTACCCAGCGGCTTCTCTCCCGCGCGGAATTTCTCACTGTGAAATTGACATTTTTGCGACATCTCTCACCAGTAAAAATTCTCCCAGTGGCATTTCTCCCTTCTAAGAAATGTTTAATGTCCAATTAAAAAAGACTAATTTGCGGCAAGTCTCCCTGGACCAATTGTGTTCCCGGTGGCATCTCTCCCACGGAAAATTTTTTCGGGTTCATATTAAAACATTAAAAATGCGACAAGCCTCCCGGAACTAATTGTCACATCTGCGGCATCTCCTACCATTGAAAAGTCTCCCTAGTGGCATCTCTCACCCGTGGAAAAATGTTCAAATCCACATTAAAGTGGCAAAAGTGTGGCAAGTCTCTCACGACGGGCAAAAGTGAGGTAAGTCTCCCAGGATTAATTGTCACATTCGCGGCATCTCTCATCAGCGGCAAGTCTCCCCAGCGGCATCTCTGTCCCAAAAAACTTGTTAAGTACTTCCAAAGATGAAACAACCGCAGCATGTCTCCCCAGCGGCAGCTCTCCCACACAAAAATTTGTTAAGAACTTGTAAAAATGGCAAAACTGCGGCAAGTCTACCCAGCGACATCTATCACCCAAGAAAATTTGTTCAGTACTTTCAAACATGGTAAAAATGCGGCAGGTCTCCCCAGCGGCATCTCTTCCCCAATAAAATTTTTTAAGAACTTCTAAAAATGGCAAAAGTGCGGCAAGTCTCTCCAGCAGCATCTCTCCCCTAACAAATTTTCCAGGTAGTTTTAAAGATGTTGAAAATGCGGCAAGTCTCCCTAGTGACATCTCTCTCCCAAGAAAATTTTCTAAGGACTTTTAAAAATGGCAAAACTGCGGCAAGTCTCCCCAGCGGCATCTCTCTCCCATGAATATTTTTTAAGAACTTCATAAAATGGCGAAAGTGCGGCAAGTCTCTACAGCGGCATCTCTCCCCCAACAAATTTTGTAAGGACTTCTAAAAATGGCAAAAGTGCGGCAAGTCTCTCCAGCGGCATCTCTTCCACAAGAAGATTTTCTAAGTAGTTATAAAGATGGAAAAAATGCGGCAAGTCACCCAAGCGGCATTTTTCCCCAGGAATACTTTTTAAGAACTGTAGCTAGTCTCCCCAGCGACATCTCTATCCCTATACAATTTTTAACTACTTCCAAAGATGGAAAAACTGCGGCAAGTCAGATAAAAAAAACTGCGGAGGAGACTTGTCGCACTCTTGCAATTTTTAGTAGTTCTTGAAAAATATTCATGGGAAGAGATGCCGCTGGGGAGTCTTGCCGCATTTTTACCATGTTTGGAAGTACTGAACAAATTTTCTTGTGTGATAGATGTCGCTGGGGAGACTTGCCGCACTTTTGCCATTTTTAAAAGTCCACACAAAATTTTCTTAGGGAAGAGATGCCGCTGGAGAGGATTTCCGCATTTTTGCT
>NC_046659.1:86528531-86549780 GCF_010883055.1 Belonocnema kinseyi | reverse complement strand
AAATTTTTTGGGGGAGAGATGCCGCTTAGGTGACTTGCCGAACTTTTGCCATTTTTAGAAGTCCTTACAAAATTTTCTTGGGGGAGAGATGCCGCTGGGGAGAATTGCCGCATTTTTATCATGTTTGGAAGTACTGAACGAATTTTCTTGGGTGATAGATGTCACTGGATAGACTTGCCGCAGTTTTGCCATTCTTAGAAGTTCTTACCAAATTTTCGTGGGGGTGAGGTGCCGCTGGGGAGACTTGCTGCAGTTGTTCCACCTTTGAAAGTACTTAACAAGTTTTTTTCGGGAGAGAGCTGCCGCTGTGGAGGCTTGCCGCAGTTACGTCATCTTTGGAAGTGCTTAAAAATATTTCTTGGGGGAGAGATGCCGCTGGGAGGACTTGCCACTGATAAGAGATGGCGCGAATGTGACAATTAATCCTGGGAGACTTGCCTCACGTTTGCCAGTTTGATGTGGATTGGAAAATTTTTCCCGAATGGGAAATGCGGCTGGGGAGTCTTGCCGCGGGCGAGAGATGCCGCAAGTGTGACAATCAGTCTTGAGAGACTTGCCACACTTTTTCAATTTTTATGTGGATTTGAACATTTTTCCACGGGTGAGAGATGCCACTGGGAGACTTTTCGCTGGTAGGAGATACCGCAGATGTGGCAATTAGTTCCAGAAGGCTTGCCTCAGTTTAGCCATTTTTAATTGGACATTAAACATTTTTTGTAAGGGAGAGATGCCACTGGGAGAATTTTTACTGGTGAAAGATGCCGCAAAAATCTCAATTTCACATTGAGAAATTCCGCGCGGGAGAGAAGCCACTGGGTAGAGATGCCGCAGTTGTGACATGCCGCAGTTGTGACTTACCGCAGATGAGACATTCCGCAGATGTGACATGATGCAGGTAAGTCTCGCCGCAGTGAGAATTGCCGCATGTGACATGATATGGACCCAGTAGAAGACTATGAAAACTTGCCATTAAAATGTTACCAAAATTTTTTTTAATGATAACAAACGGTTTTTCAGGCTTCAACCTTTTGGATTAGTTATAGAAATAGATATTCCTTTTATCGTTTTCCAGTATATGATTTTTCCCTAAACATGAAGCAGATTAAAGACACTTAAAAAATAAAGCAGCCTGACTATTGCCACTTGCTATCTAAAAAATGGATGCTCTTCGAATCATCAATTCAATTGAGTTAAAATTTAAACAAAAATTCATGTCAACCTTAATCGGCAACTTTCTCACTGGAGGTTTACCATTTCTTAGAATTTGCTCGATAACAAAGTTAACAGTTTCTATGTTCATTAAAGTATTGAAGTTTTGCTTTCAAATATAATTTTCGGAAAATGTAGATACGTGGATGAATTATTATTAATAGAATCTAAAAATTCTGAAAATGATATAAGTTAGCTCGAGTTGAAGTGAAGAAAGGACGACATTTTCTTATTAAAAAAATATACTTTTTTCTAATTATTTAAAAAAATGAACTACGTACAAATTTTTGTAGACGGAAAAAAAGATGTGCCTTGAAATTGTTCACTTGAAATAAGTTTCATGTAATTAAATTTTTTTATTGAAAGTACATATAAAATTAGTTAAGGCATAATGTGTGTGTGTGCATGCGTGTGTATGTGATAAGTACATAAAAAATAAAGAAATTCGATAAGGGAAGAACTATCATACTTCTTGTTTGCGAAGAAGGGATTCCTCAATTGTCAAGTACGATAACTGACGTCAATTAAACAACCATAATTAATGAAAAAAAAATTAACTTTTGCATTTCAGTCCAAAAGAGCAAATATTTATTATTTAATAAAAATATTGTAAAAATTTTCTTCCGCAGGTGGTGTGGAAAGGAGTTTTATTAAAAAATGTAGCGGTTTTTCCAACAACAACAAAAACTGCGTGCATTGTTACCTTTCTTATTTCTATTTTATAAGTGTTTTTAATCTGCTTTATGTTCACGGAAAAAATCAGATCCTGAAAAAAGATAAAAGAAATATCTATTTCTCCAATTGGTAGAAAAGCTTAAAGTCAAATCGGTAGTCCGTTTGTTAACAATTTAAAAAGTTTTTGGTATCATTTCGAAGGCAAAAGTGTTCAGTCTTTTACTAACTAATGGAGATATTTCTATAATTGCATTCGTAAAATCTATTTCCTAAGGCCAAAGATGGTAAAAAACATGCAAATTTAAAAAAATTACCAACTATTTGAAAGAATATTTTTAATAAAAGTCAATGTGTATCATATTCAAATAATATTTTGGAAATTTCATAAAAATATAAACATTGTTCATTTTCTAAATTAATGTATAAGCAACAGTTCTTATTCCAAATTTCACGGCCTTTTTTGTACCATGTTTGACCCCAGGGCAGAAATAATTGAAAAATATTCTCAAAATATGTTAATTAGTTATTAAAATGCCCCCTCCCCCCACGAAATGTGACACAGACCGTAACATTTCTTTTTGGCCTTCCCCTCATCGCCGTTGCGTCAAATTTTTTATATTATGTTTACAAACATGAAAGACGTTTCCTAAACAAAAAAGTGTTTTTAACATGAAGTATTATCTTAAATAAATAAGACCATTTTTCAACACAAAAGGATTTTCAATATTTTTTAGTCATACAAATATGGAAGTTACCTTACTTAAGTACTACTTGCAATTCACCAATTTAAAACAATTTTTCACTACCATAAAAAATAAAAAATGATATTAATAATGACATAACATGAATATTTCGAACTATTTATATGTCAGGGGTTTTTAACACTTTATTTCCAGTTGGAATTAAATTCTAAGAATTGAAAGCAAGAAACTAAGTATTGTTAGTTTCTTTTTAAATTTATATAAAGATAAGTATTATAAAATTTGTAAGAAATATTAAGAAAAATTCGACTCCTATTCAAAGATGTTTAGGAATGTTTAAAAAATTTGTAAGAAACCAAGGAATATTTTATCAGTTTTCTAAAATGTTTCCAAATTTGTTAATTTTTTTATCTACTTGACACGTCTCAAATTCCTGGAAAAATTTGCAACTGCCTCGAATTTTTCTCAACATTTTGAAAAATCATTCAAAATGTTCAAAAATTACCTTATAATCTTCTAAATTTTCGCAAACATTTGAAAAAAATTTTTTCATGCTCTTTTCATTTCGAAATTCGCTTAAAGCTCCTAAAGTTTGGAGTGGTTGGTGGAAGGGCGCACAATACTCCTGCCGAAAATAGGCAACTTAGCTGACCCGAAGAATTACAGGCCAACCACTTGCCTGAACACACTGTATAAGATATTCACAGCTATCCTAAATGATAGGATTGTTCGGGCAATTCAACCTGTGTGGCAAGAAATGCATGAACAACCAGGCTCAAAGAAAGGCGTAGCGATATGTCGGGAGAATCTGCTCATCGATAGATGTGTCTGCAAAGATGCAGCATTCTACCAACGTGACCTATCGATGGCCTGGATTGATTATCGGAAAGCTTTTGATTCGACCTCCCACAGACTTAAAATTTGTCTTTTGGAAAGCTTAAAGATTCATCCGCAAATCGTTAGTGCATAGAGAGATTAATACGGCTTTACATGGATGATCTTAAGATCTGTGCTAAAAACAAAGCGCAATTACATCTAGCTCTAGGGATTGTCGAACAGTATACTAAGGAAATTGGAATGGAATTTGGGTTAGACAAATGCGCCAAGGTTTATTTGAAGCGAGGAAAACTTAATGGCATCTCTGAAGATCCTGAGCTCGTTGATAAAAGCGCTATACGACACCTTTGCGCTAGAGAGACTGATACATGCCTGGACGTGCCACAGAGCCGCATTCAGGATGTGACACCTATAAAGGATACTCTCCGAAACAGATACAAATGTCTCATCCAGCAGATTTGGTCTTCCGAACTGTCGACGAGGAACAAAGTATCTGCAATGAACATGCTTGCCGTTTCGGTAGTATTCTATTCATTTGGAGTAGTTGCATGGACGAAGAACGAGGTCAGATCTCTTGATATCGGGACAAGAAAGGTTATGCACATGAACAAAAGCATTCATCTTAAATCTTTTGTTGCGCGTCTGTACATCTCACGATGTCAAGATGGTCGCGGAATATTGAGTCTTGAATGTCTTCACAACAGAATTATTCTGGGTACAGCACATAGAGTCGCAAATGGAAGAGACCCTCTTCTTAAAATGGTCAGGAATCATGAAGCAGTGGGCAAAGGAGCGTTTCTGTACAAAACAGCGGAGGAGGCTGCTGAAACACTCGGACTCAACTTCAGCACTAGTAGTGAGCAAAATGCATCAAATCTTATCCATCTCGAGTACGCACTCCTGAAAGCCCGAATCAAGAAAGGACAAGAAAAAACTTTCGTGAACAGTTCCTCGATAAGAGGATGCATGGTACTTCCACAGAAATGTGGAGGATCAGTCAATGTCGTGTGAGCTAACATTTGCTTTCCTTAAATCGCCCGGATTGAAGTCTGGTACGGAGGGTTTCATTTTTGCATGCCAAGACGGTGTCATTTCCACCTTAACATACCGTCGCCACATTTTGAGCCAAGACATTCCCGATGATAGCTACAGGGCGTGCCATGCACACCCCGAGCATTTAGCTCACATACTGTCTAGTTGTCCAACTCATGCGGGAACGACCTACATCCAAAGGCACAATGCGGCACTAAGAGTGCTTTATTACCATCTCTGTCACTCTTACGGCATTAACTTTAATATCGCTCCTCTAAATGTTCCTAGGGAAATCGAGTCAATTGTCGTGAATGGGAAGTGCCGCATATACTGGAACTTTATATTCTCGACAATTGTTTCTGTTGCACACTCGAGGCCACACATGGTTCTTCTTGACTTCGAGAAGCGAACCATCATAGCCAAGGAGAATGAAAAGAAAGAGAGGTATAGAGACCTTATAAGGGAGTTACAACAATTGTACCCGGAATATTCTGTTAAACTAATCGTCCTGATCATCGGCGCTCTTGGAGGTGCCAAGCTTTCACTCGTTAATAGCCTGAAAAGCATCCCTGCGTGTCAACAATATGCTAGAACACTTGCGGGAAAAATGCAGAAGGCGGTTGTCCTTGGGTCGCTCCGTGTTCTTAGGGTCCACGAGGCTTTTGCAGGATCGTCGTATTGATTCCGTTACAGACTGTAACCACCTATCTCACGGTCGTGAGACCTGATTGTGGCTGAAATTTTACCGCGATTTCGCTGGGAGCGGGTGCAATTTCGAGGGTTTGTCGCAAAGGATTTATTTATTTGAAAATAGAAAGCTAATAAAATATATATCTTTATTTAAGGATACAAACTGTATCAATGAAAATATTGTGATAGGAATAGAAGAATAAAGAACGTGGTTCGGTCACGTTTTCGTTTCTATTCAAGCAATGAGAACGCTATAATGTACTACTTGTAAATAGGCTACGTGAGCTTAAAGGTACTTTTTTTAACTCCGCTTTAAAATCAGTAAAAGAACGTGAAAAATATATCAATTATTTCCGACGTTTAAGCTTACAATAATTATGAATGGGGCTCCCAATTACAAGAAAGTATCTAAAAGTGACATATATTGCTTTTTATTACACAATCAAATTAATTTCTGGTATTTAAATTAACTTGAAATTTTCTAGGCAGAACAATTATATATAGTGGAAAAAATTAGGTATCACATTTCCACTATGTATTATTTTTTGCCTGGTGTCCACGATCCAATCATCAAAACCTCTAAAATTACTCACAATAAGAAACTTACAATATCAATTCATTTTCACTCATTGCCCCTTGATTGTAGCTGGGTCCATTACTCAGAGCATACATGCTATTTATTTGATAATCTGACACGATTTTTGTATTGTCGATCTTAAAATAGTCGTAATGCATACCTGACATAAAAACACAAATAAAATGCCAAATAAAAACAGAAGTTTCAGCTCTTTTCGATTCAGCTCAGTCGTGAATAGCCACGCTGTTCAAAAGTTTATTTTTATTTTGATGTAAAAATGTTGAAACGATTCCTTTTATTTACTTTTTTTCGACCAAAATAAGGAAAAACTCATATTCACATATAACGTCCTTTTCTTTTAGGTATACACTTATAATAAATAATTATAATTAACTTAATTTAATAAGAAACATTCTATATTCACTTAATCACAGCTGGTTTCAGGAGGATTGAAATAATAACACACATTTTTTTAAACTCTGATTTACACTTCATCCAAATTTATTCAACTTCTACAAGAATTTGTTAAACCACTCTCCGAATTTCGAACAGTTCTCGTATTGAAATAAGTTTATTATTGCATAATTTTTCACCAAAATAAATTGCGTAATTAAAATATTTTAAATTCACAAACAAGTCAGAAATAAGTCCGGTTTATTGACCTAACAACGTCACCCGATAGTCAATGCTCCTACCCCTGAAATTTTTGAATCTTAGTGCGACGTGTTTATGCCCCGGACCGCCATCTGCAATTTTACAATGGTCAGAACTAGTGCCGTGATCTTGGATAAGAACCATGGAAATTGTTGGTTTGTAATCATGGTCTTCGTCGAATTTTTTCTTTAGTTGTTCCTTTGCTATGCCGGTCAGAGTAGGGACCAGGAAAGTCCTTATGTGCTCTTCTTGAAAATGATGTTTGTCTGCTTTTGCGTCCGCTGCCAAAAGTAGAATTACGTCACCTTCCCTAGGTTTTCCATAGATGTAATCCCGTTGCTCATGGTTAAGTGATTTGAGTCCTTGCACAAAAATTATCAAAATTACAAGACCCAGATTCAAGAACATCTTGCTTCGCGTCATTTGTAACGCATTTATGGATGTACTCAATTTTCTTTTGCGTAAACTAAATAAATTTCTTACTGCAAATATCTCAACTGCCAAGACAAGATCTATTAAAAAACTGTAATGCTTCGAAAAATGGGATCACCTTTTATACAAGTTTTTCCAGAAATGTCTAATCATTAATGCCAGTCATATATGCCAAATCATATGAAAGGTAGGGCAAGCCCGAAATCGGGGTCATATTAAGAATCTAGATAACAATTCTTCATTGGTTTTGAATCTTTATTTAGAAAACTTCCGCATTCAATTTTTAAGAAATCTCTGAAGCCGGATTTTTTATTTTTCTTGGTTGAACGTATTATATTGATACAAGTGTCTAAATTAGGGTGGACCAATAGTTCATACCTTTTTTTTAAATGCATATCACCTGGAAATTTGATCAAAACCACAAAATAATAAATGCGTTCTTTGTTTTAAACTGTGACCTTTTTCGGCTCCGTCAGCCCCAATAACTTTAACACGTATTGTCCCATAAGAATAAAAAGTCGTTTTTGTAAATTTTATTCGGAATCGTCGATATTTAAGGAATCGATTTAAAACTGTAAATTTCTCTTCACAATTCACCATACAAAACGAATTAAAACTTATTTTCTTAATATCATCCCCATTAGTCTATTTTCATAGGGTACCAAAAAAAACCTCGTAAGTGAGAAATTGGGATTTGCAAGTTTTTGGCACTAATTATGATTTTAATATTTTCGTTTTTCTTTTTCAAATTTTCTTTTGCCATTTTTCCTATATTTTAGTTGGAAAGAAGCAGTTCCTTCGAATTTTTTAACTTTGTTTCAATTTTTAAGTTAGAGCGAGGTAATAATCATTTTAAGTGAAAAAACATAATTGTTTAAATAGATGATTATTGTTCTTATTATCTATAATTATCTCCTTTTAAATAATTGCTATAAATTTGCGGTTTTCTCTGAAATGTTAGGCTTTGCTTTGGCTTTTCAGTTATGTACAAATAATATATAAACATTAGACAGAATCATTTTCTAACCCATATTTTTTTGCTCAGTATATTTTTCTAAAATAAAGCAGCTTTTTGTAAAATTGACATTTGATTTCAGTTTCCTTGTAACTGTGGACGAAAGTCAGGAACAATATTTACTACAAGTGTTAATAGAGTGCCGAAAGTAATTTTCTGTCTACAATGAGTCTACCCTGACCCATATAAAGCTAAAACCATAACAAAATTTTGACAAGTCATTTACGGCCTACTTCTCCCACCTACCAATATTTATTTCATTTTCTGTTTTTATCTCTACTGTAAGATTGCCTCTTTATTTTAATAATTTTTTTACTTGGCTAAAGAGTAAATAAAAAATAAAGTGCTATTAAGTGAATGATTCTTCTAAATGTTAACTTCTTATTTGTCCATAGCTAAATATTCAAAGCAATACTAGTTATAAACAATAATAATTTATATAAATATTCATGTTTACTAATTTTCGTTAATTATTACCCCACTCTATGTACAAGACGCCCACAAAGTTAAAAATTAAGAAAAAAACACAACTCTCTAGTACTGACATAGGAGAAGATAGTTATTAACATAAATAGATAACCAACAAAATTTCAGGAAAGCAAAGTAACATTCTGTAAAGTGCTAATCACTATTTAAAGATTAAACAAAAGTGCACTCTTGAGATTAAGTATTTCTGAATTAAGGCCAAAAAAGTCTGATTAAAAAATGTTATCCAGTTCCGAGAAGAAGAATGTGGAAGTTTACAATCTCAAAATGACAATAACCTAAAATTAGAACAGGCATGGCTGTGTATTACGATGAAAAGTGCAATTTTCAATTGAAACAAAAAATGAAATCTTGCTCCTAAGATATTGAATTGTTAAATGGGGAAAAAATCAGATTGATCAAAAAAGTTGACCAATTACGAGGGAATCATTCAATAGTTTGGAGGTACAAATTCCATGGGGTTTTAAAATCTTTACATAGCAACTAAACATCTATTTTTCAATTTTAAAAATAATAAAAACTTGTCCCCGATACATTAAGAGGATGAATAAGAATAAATAAGTTTTCAGTCAAAAAACTATTCTGTTCCGGAAAAACCAAAGATTTAGTGTGACCTAATAAATAAACAATAATAATAATTACGAAATATCTTTTCTGATCGTAAGACAAAAAGTGAAGTGAAAAATCTGATAACAGTGGTTTTTTGTAGAAAAGGAAGATTTAAAATTTTATTTTGAACTTCGATTAGTACTTTTATGCTGCAAACAGTTCCAAATACTCATGTTTAAAGACGTTTTAATAAGAAAATAAGTATTTTATTATTTTACTGCATTTAAACACTTTTAGCAAGAGAAAGTTGGGCAGTAAAAGGTTTAAAAAAAGGTAAGTGGTTAGGAAATTATATGAGAAGAGGAGAGATAAGTAAAGAAAGACGGTTATCTGGTTTTGAGTTAATCATCTTTTTATTACTATATTTAAAATGAGCTTTAAAAAATCCTTTTACCGCAATATGTATTTAATTTTTGAAGAATTTTTTATGCCAAAATCCCTTTTTTGACATAAAATCTTGGTTATCTAGTTCATGTACTGAAACCCTTAATTGTCAAACATCTAATTACCAGTGTAAAGTATTATATTATATATTAAAAACAATGTATAATGCCAAAATTACTTTAGCTTACTGTGAAGAGAAATGTTGAGTTTTAACATTCGACAAATAAATTAAAAACTACGAGTTCTGTCACAAAATGATTCAAAGAAATGTAGGAATTTTTAAACAATGAGATTTTTCCTAAAACTTTTCCCGATATACTTGATTTTTTTATTTTTTTAGTATTTTGATAAGTAAAACGAAAATGATAAGTCATACAAGAAAATGATTTAAATAAATTTGGTAGGACTCGTTGGAAGCTGCAATTCTTTTTAAAAATTTTTTCCGTATCTCACGTCTTTTGGTTCGAAATTTGAATTTTCGATTCTCTGCATAGTACTTTCTATAAATAAAATCAAAATGACAACTTCTATCCAAAAATGGTTCTAAGAAATTTTTAAGAATTTTTGAAAAGCTTTAATTGTTTCTTTAGACTCTTTCTCGTATGTCGTGTCGTTTGATTCAAAATTTAAACTTTGAACTTTCCCATAGTATTTTCAATAAATAAAATCAAAACTAAAATCGAGAAGACTCAAACTAATTTTGTGGGACAATTAATGGTTTATACTCAATTATTGTATTTCGGCTCGAAATTTGAATTTTTGATTCATTCATTTTTGAAGCATAAAAGCAAAAAAAAGGTATCCTGTCAAAAAATGATTGCATACAAAACTATAGATATTTTAAAGACCTTTAATTCTTATATACTTTTTTATCTAATGCTTCTAATACTTTTTCGCAGTTATAAATTATGAGAATTTAGTAAATTATAACAAATTTTTATCTCTTTTTTGGGTGCACAACTTTTGTCTCAATTTTGTTCTTGCCTTTTGTTGTTTTCCCACAAATTTTTAATTTTCATTTTTTTCAAAATTAATTATGTTTTATTTCCGTCGTTTGTCTAAAATTTAATTTTTCATTATTATTATCGTTTTTTATGTATAAAATAAAAACTACGCATGCCATCAAGAAGTGATTATTTACTAATTTGTAGATATTTTTTGGGAGCAAAATTTTTGACTGTTCATCTTTTCTTATATTTTACATAGTTTGAACATAAAACAGAATTTTTGAATTTTCACTATTTTTGTGCGATCAAAATTGTAATTTTCGATTTTTTAACAAAATTTTACCAGTTTAAATGATAATCTTCTAGAGATTTAAAAACGCAACATTTTTCTTATCTTGAATTTTTTTCGTATCATGCGTTTCTTTGCTTAAATTTTTCATTTTTTATTATTTTTTAAATGTTGTAAATGATATGATTGACAATTTTCGTTTTAGCGAAGAAAGTCGCAAGAATAACTTTTTCGTCTTTCTGAGTACTGTGGATATTGTTGATAATATTTTTAAATCTTAGAAAAAAATGGCCTCAAATATTTGTTAAATGCTCCAACTTTTTAAAATTCGATCCAAATGCCTGTTTAACTAACTCGCTCTTTCTTTTAGGGCCTACAAGAATTAAGCTAAAGATAGAAAAATTGATATTATTTCTAGAAACTTCTAAGGATAACTGCGGATTAACAAACTTTCAAAGCATTTCAAATATTCGAAGTTATTTTTAAAGATTACATGTTACACTATAATATTCTATGACAACATTTTTTCTTTCATTGAATTTCATTATGTACTTATTATAATTTATTCATATTTATCAATAATTTAAAGTTGTTTGCCATGCTAATCGCTATTTTTATTTAATAATAACCTAAACTGAGACTTACCAATAAAGTTACTTTTATTTTAACAGATGTTAAATTGCGGGAGACGACTGTTTATTTTACATATAGGTAATAACAATGACAATTACGAGTTGGTAACAACTTTCTTGACAAAACATAATCAATGAGATAGCTGCAACATGATGAAGCAGAAAAAATAATTTTTTACACTGGAAAAATCTTAATTTTGTACTGGTTGATAATATTGGTAATGACAGCACAGATATTTTACATTTATATATTTTTGCAGCTACTTATTATAACTTGCAATTAATTTGAAAGTTCCTTGATGAGAACTGCAATACTTTGAACCGAAATTTGTTTATTAGAATATCTTTAATAATATTAATATTTAACTAATGGATATTTTCCATTCTAAATACAACTCCTGCGAAATATTTTTTTTGGCATTTTTAATCATGATTAAGTTTTTTGTTGCGGTTGAGCACTATTTGAAAATAACATTTTACATAAATTATTTATAACAATGGGCCTAAATCTTATACTAAATAATTGTGTTTCTAAAGTGTATCTGCAATAATTCTGACAAACAACAACTTCTATTAAGACTTTTCTTCAGAGAAGAAAAAATCGTATAATATCAAATTTTAATATTCTATTTGTTTAAATAATAAATTCCAAAGTGTGGAATTAAAAAGACGCTCCTAAACTCGATCTGCAGGGATTAATCTTGAAAGTTGAAGAAAAAAACCTCAAAATCATTCTAGAATTATAGGCTGTAGTGGATCACAAAAAGTGAATTCCAGATTCCTCCCACTGTGCGACGCGAGATACGGAACAAACTTTTAGAGAGGAATTGGAGCTTTTAATAAGTGACAAGTGTTTCTCCTTCCCTCCCTCCCCAACCTTGAAAAGGAACAAAGAACACATCTTCGTAGAAAAAGACATTATAGAAGACTTCAAAGTCTGTGTTTAAAATATTCAACCAAATTTATCAAACAACGCTTTATAGTGTCGCAGTGATGAAGCACACATATACTTTCTTTATTCAAGAGAATTTTTATATTGCTTATTTCACAGTAAATATTTTTTAAAATTCTGTAATTTTATTCCATGCCCACAAAATTATTAAATGTATAAAGTGCCGTGAAGAAAGGGACATTAGGGTTAGCACGCGAATTTTTCAGTAGAAATGTTCAACGAAACCGTCGACGTCAGACACTCAGAGAGTGGGGACAATTTCGGGCCGCCCGCACACGTCGAAATAAGCGATTTATTCTTCACTCTGCCGCTTAATACCAATTCCAATTTTGCAGATAAAAACTTAATTCTTTTTTAAATATAAAGGAGCGATCTTTAAACTACCGCTAGCTTAAAAAATCTGAAAATCGATTTTTTAATCCTACACAGTAAAAATTCTGGGATCAGTTTTATTGCAGCTAACTTGAAGATGGAGTTCCATCTCGCCCGGAGTAAAGGTACGAATGTATGTTCGATTGATTTTGCCGCAAAACTGTAAAAACTATTGGCAGTAGAAGACGTTTCGTATCCCAAGTCCAAGGGAAACGATACCTTGCAGGTATATGGTTCCCTGAAATTATCATTAGATTCACACTTTGTTTTTTTACAGTGTGAAATCCTTTTCCTCGCTGTACGCCACTAATTATTTTTCTAAATTATTACAGTAAAAATTCCTTAATAATTAGAAAATTAATTTTTTTATTTCGGGCCAAAAATGGGAACTATATATCAGCTTATGCTATCTCTGTCGCTTGCTTATGTAATAATAATAAATAATAATCAACGTAATTATAAAAAAAACATTATATATCTAATGAATTATTAATGATTTAAGGACAAATAGAATAAGAACACACATTTTTTGAAACTTTTATTTACATTTTACAACACTTATTCAACTTTTACCAGAATTTTGTAATCCACTCTCTAAATGTTGAATATTAATCTCCTTGATATGAGTTTAATATCACATAATTTTTCACCAACGTAAAGTTCGCAATTGAAAGATTTCCAATTCATAAACATGTCAGAATTATTTTCGTTTCATTGGCCATACAATGTAACTAAATATTTAACGTGCCTATGATCTTTGTTAATTATATTTAGTGTGACGAATGTATGACCAATGCCACCACTTTCAATCTTACAACTGTCAGAATTAGTGCCTTCATCTATGACAAGAATCTGAGAAATTTTCATCTGATAGTTGGGATTCTTTTTGAATTTGTGCTTTAGTCTTTCCCTTAATTTTCGGTTTGGCTTCGGGACTCTGAACGTACGTATGTGATCGACGCTAAAGAAACCTTTTTTTGCTGTTCTTATCTTCGCTTCAACGAGTAGAGGTTCGTCATTCTTCTTATATCTTCCAAATATGTAATCATGGTTAGATTCGAGTCCTTGCACACACATTGCCAAAATGATAATTGCCAGTTTAAAGGAAACCTTGCTCGGCGCAATTTTCAACGTATTTATGAACATACGTACTTTTACTTTGCGTGAACCAAATAAATTTCTGACTGCAGCTACGTCAACTTTATATTCATGAATTAACAATAGACTACAATACTTTGACAAATAGGGCCACCTTTTATACAACTTTTTTCAGAAATGCTCAGTCATCAGTGACAGTCGATAATACCAATTTGCTTTAAAGGTGGGGTAATACCGACGTTGAGCCCAAAACCAGAATCCAGACAAAATTCATCATCGATTTTGAATTTATATTTAAAAAAATACAGCATTTAATTTTAAAGAAATCTATGTAGGTCGATTTTTCTTTCTTTGTTTAAAGTTTTATATTCAGGTAAATATCGAAACAATGTAAATTAACATTTTTTATCCTTTTTTAAAATCTCAATTTGTTAAATTTGAGTAATTTCATTACAGAAAAGTAGGCCTCTGAAGATTAGCAAAAAGTCATAAATTAAATTTGTCAAAATGTCACTTGTTTTGATTGTTACTCTCTCAAAAAATCTCTGGATTATTTAATAAAAAGCATATAAAATCGTTAAATCTTCTTAATACAGTGATATCATCAATTTTTTCCTACAAAAATTTTATCAATATTTACAGGGAAAAACATACCAAAAACAGGGTTTTTCGGCCTCCTTTTTTAAGTGTCCACTTTTAACTGTTTTAGAAAAGCGGTCGACACTAAGAAAAAACTGGGGGGAAAATCACAGATACTTAATCATTTACTTTTTGCGTGGATTTATTTACAAATACTTTATCATAAAAAAGATAGAAGGTTGGAAGCCGTTTAATGACTCCAAAGGTGCAGTTTCATGAAATGAGTGTATTGTAATCACAAAATTTATGATAAAATCTTTTTACGCCAGAAATAATATTTTATATATTTCGAAATTTGATCTGTGATGGCACGTGATACGGCACAGAAGAACAAGTGGTTAGAAAAAAGTGCCCTTCTAGTGATAATTGTGACTCAAGAAGCAAGCCGACTCTGTTACTATTCTCATTCATAGGGTACTTTTTTCTGCCACCTATCCTGCTGTGCGCACAGTGGGCTGAATAGTTTGATCATGGCTGAATCGGGAATTTACTATTCAAAATCACCGACAGCCTGGAATTCTTAAGCGATTTTCAAAATTTTTTTAGAAGTGATCAGCCATAGCTACGTTAAAGCGTTTATGGATAAGATTTTTTAATTATTATCATTTTATATTTTGTTTATAAATAAACTTAGAGCGAAAATAAAACATTATTTAATTATATTTTTTATCTTTAAATAAATAACTTAATTAATCCCATTATGGATGAAAATTAATGTTGAAGTATCTAAAGAATACAAATAATTAACTGGATATCGAATCTCAATGTTATAAAGAAATTATATCAACAAAATATCAACATTGTGGAAATTTTGTTTGCAAAGTATATTTCTGAGTTGAATTTGCTTGATTTTATCGACATGGTTATATTTGATCATGAAAATTTATTGCCTGGTATAATTTGTTTATTTTATAAACAAAGTATATAAACAAATGCATATTTTAAGCATTTATTGGCCGAAAGTAATCGTTTCTCTTTCTTAGTACACCAAACTCTCGATTTTAGTCACCCTGTTCTAGCCTTCCTAGAACTGTTGGCTCAAGCAGTTTCTTAGGAAGGTAGGGCGAGAGCGGTTGCGACATTATATATATAGATATATGTTCCAACTGGAAACAGGTCAGACGGCCCTCACTCTTTACGTTTCTGTCCCCCCGAAATCAGTCCAAGGGCATTTTATGGCAACCCCCGACACTTGACTGAAAGCGAGAGTTTGATATACCTTTAAATTATATCACTGGTGATAATTATTGATAAAGGTAAGTTATTCGATATTAGTTCTTTATTTTATAAACAAGTTTTATAAACAAATGCATAGTTTGTTCATTTATAGAGAGAAGATAATCGTTTTTCTTTCTAATCGACTTCAAATTATATAAATAATAATGTTTAGTGGTGAAGACTTCTCGTTCGATATTATTTGTTTATTTTATAAGCAAATGCATAGTTTAGCTATTTGAAGACGGAAAATAATATTGTTTTATTATTGCTTTCAAATAACATCACTGCAATTTTTTGTTATGTTCTAGAAGAATTAGCTTCCAAGTTGTCCGAAAATGGCCAAACCATGCATTTATTTATAAAATAAAAAAAATAATATCGAACAAGAAGTCTACACCACTAAACATCATTACTAATAGAACTTGAAGATGAATAAAAAAATATATATTACTTTTTGTCTATAAATGGACACACTATGCAGTTGTTTATAAATTTTTTTTATAAAATAAAGACATAATATCGATTAACAATTTTTGGTCACTAAAAACGCTACTTTCGTCATTTGAAGACGATTTTTAACTTACAAATATAGTTTGCGAGTAAAATTTCCACGACGTTAACATTTTTTCAATATAATTTGTTTATAACAATGAGATTCGACATCCCGTTGATTAATTATATTCTTTAGATGCTTCGACATTCATTTTCATCCAGGATGGCATCAATTGAATTATTCATTAAAAAATAAAAGATAATAACTAAGCAATCTCTCATTTTCGCTCTTTGTTTATTTATATAAAAGAATAGATAAGAATCCAAATTTAAAAAATTTTTCTCTATGGACGCTCTTTTGCAACTATTTCTGATAAATTCTAAAAAAATTTTGAGGAACGGTAAAAAATTGTAGGCTGTAGGTAATTTTGAATAGTAAATTCCCGATACAGCTCACTCTGTGTCGGTTGACGCGCATATACAAGATGTATTTCTTGCAAAGAAATAAAGTTATCACAAATTTAATAATTACACTGTACTTTCATCAGAAAACTGTATATTTGGAGTCATTAAACTATGGAGTCATTCTGTGGGTTCGACCCAATTTTCGGGCTATTGTCATTAATGACTAAGTATTCCTAAAAAAACTTGTATAAAAGGTGATCACATTTATCAGAGCATTACAGTCTTTTACTCAATTTCGACTATGGAGTTAAAGTAATAGGTAGTCAGAAATGCATTCACTTTACGCAAAAGAATTTAGTGTATACATAAAAGCATTTAAAAATTACGTGGAGCAAGGTTTTTATCAATCAATAGGATTTTTTTTCAAAATTTGGGAAGAGGATTAAAAAAATTCTTGTGGAAATTGAATAAAATTTAACATACTACAAATTATGGTTTTCAACAAATGTATGTTATTATTTCATCCATCCTTAAGTAATTTATAATTAAGTGGACATAATATATTTCTCATGTAATTTGGGTTATTATCATTACTATTTATTATTTTATACTCAAGCGAAAAAGAAAGCACTACCTGATATATCTATTATCTTTGGCCTAGAATAAAAAAGAACTAAAAGGAAGCTTTTCAATATTTTCACATGAAAATAAAAAGACCTCCAAAATTTAAATAAATTTTACCAGAATTAAGGAATTTATTGAGACCTCCAAAGATATTAAAGATTTAATGGGAATTTGTGAATTCCAAGGAATTTCCATGGAGAGCCTTAGGGAAGAAATTGAATTTATTTAACTTTCCAGGCTTTTTAAATGATTTGTACAATTGCCTAACTATTTCATTATGGATTTCATTATGGAAAATATAATGGCAATAATGTTAATTAGAAATATATTTTTGTCGTTAAGAAAATAAAACAATTTATACCTTTTTCAACCCCCCCCCCCCCCCCCCCCCCCCCCCCCCGGGACATTAACTTACAGCCTACGTACGTTCTTTAGTCTCAAAAAAATTGACAGATCAAATTGAGCTTTGGCACACTTTTCTCGTGTCAAAAAAGAAAACGCGAGTTAGTTAACTAGCATTCCTTGACCAACGGTTATGGTCTTATCCATCGAAAATGATATGCAAAAATCAAATTATCAGATTTTATATCAAACGATGACAGATGAGTAAGAAAAAGTACAATAAGCAATCTGAAATTCTATTTTTGAGTCAAACGGCGCAAAATATAGGAAAACATCTCAGAAAGAAAATATAGCTTTTGAAAAGTTCTGCAAAATTTATAATAACGATTCTTTGATAGGAACTGTCCCTTCGGTTCTATTCATCAAAAATACGATGCAAAAAATTGATAATGACAATTTTGAGCCAAACGAGGTGAAATTAAAAAAAATTTTGTATGTGAAATTGCAGATTTTAAGAAGTACCACAATATTTTTTAAACTGTTTTTCGAAAAGGCTATATTTTGGTTTTATTAGTCAAAAATTATGAAAAAATAAAAAATTCAAATTTGGAATCAAACGACGCCAAATTAGGAGAGGTATTGGAAAGGTAAATAAAGCTTTTAAAAAGTCCTGTAAAATTTCTTTTAACCATTCTTTTATAGGAGTTGTCATTTTTGTTCTATTTATCAAAAATACTATAAAAAAATCGAAAATTCAAATTTTGTGCGAAACGACGTGAAATATGGGGAAATAGTTTTGCATGAATTTCAGCTTTTCAAAATTCCTGCAAATTTTCTTTAAACCATTTTTCGACGGACCTCGTTATTTTTAATTTATTTATCGAAACTAATATGCAAAAATTAAAAATTTTAATGTTTTGCCAAAAGAAGTGAGATTTTTAAATGTCTAAAAGAAGCCTGGTAGCAGATTTTGTTTTATCTATATTAAATGCTATGGAAAAATTCATTTTTTTTACATAACAACGAGACGTAGGGCAGAACGTCTGAAAAAAGGAATTTAGCTTTTTATCGTAAGTTAGCACAGAAAATAATTATGCATTTTAATATGTCTGCCGCGAATCGAACGCGTGAAGAGAATGCCGCCGCATAGCGGGTCGATTTTTAGTCTTAAAATAGTCAGTATACATACTTAACATGAAAAAAAAAATACAATCAGACGTGTCAGCGCCTTTTCGCTTTAACTCAAATTCTTATGAAGCAATTTTGGTTAATATTTCATATATATTTTGATGTGAAAATATATACCAAAAGAGGCTGTTTTTTCTTTTAAGTATATAATAATAAATAATTAACGTCAGTAGCCTAAATGACGCCCGAATCAAAAGTGAAGACTAATGGACCCAAGTGGGGAACCTCACATAATGACTTTATGAGGATCTTCACTTGTGGTGATTGCTAGAGAGACGGGTCGGAGCAGTGTTGCGGAACGAACTTGTTATTTAAATAAAAAGCACGAGAATTATGGATCAATTAAAAAAAATTTATATCCCTTTCTACCATTACTCCCCTCCCCATCGAGTGAGACACGCCTACCTCGAAAGGTAAAGAGCTTAATGGTGTGATAATAATAATAATTATTATTATTACTATTACTATTATATAAGAAAAATAATATATCTTCCTAATTTTAAATGATTCCAGGAGGAATAAAATAATAACACACGTTTTTTGGCAACCTAATTTACAATTCATAACATTTTATTCAACTTGTACAAAAATTTGTTAATCTACTCTCCAGATATTAAACAATAATTTCATTGATATGAGTTTAGTATTATATAATTTTCCACCAATATAAATTTCATAATTATAAAATTTGAAAATCATAAAGAAATCAAAATTAAGTTGGGTTTACTGACCATATAACGTAACTAAATAGTTAATGCTTCTAGAAGCTTTGTTAATGATTTTTAGTGTGACGTATGATTGCCCTAAGCCGCCATTTACAATCTTACAATCTTTAGAATTAGTTCCTTCATCCATCACAAGAATCTGAGAAATTTTAAGCTCATGTTGGGGATCGTCGTCGTATTTATCCTTTAGTCTTTCCTTTATTTTTTCACTCGGAGGAGGGATTGCGTAAGTGAAGATGTTTCCATGACGCAAATTATGTTTGCCTATTTTTGCCTTCGCTTCAACAAGTAAAGGTTCGTCATTTACCTTATGTCTTCCAAAGATGTAATCATGGTGGGATTCGAGTCCCGGCACCCACATTAACAACATGATAAATGCCAATGTTGTAAAAATCTTGCTCCACGCCATTTTTAACGTATTTATGAAATTGCACAAATATACTTTGCGTAAACTGAATAAATTTCTTACAACGACTACCTCAAATGTATATAGTGAAGAATTAGTAATAGACTGCATTGCTTCGATAAATGGGACCACCTTTTATACCAATTTTTTTCAAGAATGCTCAGTCATCACTGATACTCGATAATACTAAATTTACGTTAAAGGTGGGGCAAGTCCGACTTTAGGGTCAGATCAAGAATCGAGGACCCAATTCATATTCGATTTTGAATATTTAGTCAGAAAAATTTATCATTTAATTTTGAAGAAATCTGCGTAGGTCGATTTTTCTTTCTTGCTTGAAGTTTCATGTACATGTAGGTATCGAAATAATATATATTAAATAATTTTTTATCGTTTTTTCAAATCTAAATTTGTTAAATTTCCCTAACTCCATTACAGAAAAGTGAGCCTCTGAAGATTAGCAGAAAGTGATGAATTATATTAGTCGAAGTATTTTTCGAAATTTTATTCGAAATATTATTCAAAATATTATTATAAATAATTATCTTCTGCCAGATAATTGGTAGAAAGTTACGGGATGTTTCTGGAAATTTTAACTTTGCATTGGCTTTTTAGTTAGGAACAAATAATAAGTAAACATCAGAGAACATTTTTTTTCAATCTATTTCTTTTTGGTGAATATATTTTTCTAAAATAAAATAGATATTTTAATAACTGAAATCTAGCTTTATCTACCTAATAACTGTAGATGAAAGTCAGAAACAATATATGTCCTGTGTCATATGATAATCAAAACAAAATTTGTATGAATCATTTACAGGCCCACTCCTAATTATTACATCAGTTTGAAAAAATACGATACTACGTAAAAAAAATGATTCATTCATTACCCCGTTAAGCATAAATTGGACAAAATATAAACAAATTCAGAAAAAACCACAACTGTGTAGCATTAATGTAGAAAAATATAATTATAAAACAATAATAATTTTTACCTAATTGCATTAATTATTACCTCACTGTATGCACAGCAAATATCCAGCATTCACTGAAAGAAATAATTCAATAAAATCAATAATATGGTTATTCCAACCATAATGTATTGCTCGCTCAACTACAGCGATACGATTTGCGTATTTTACCCATACCATAATTATTGAAGCAATATTACTGCTTCAGTCATATGCTCTAATAGATATTTCTACACATAAGATAGCTGCGTCAGACAAAATTTGGTTGGGGAAGATCAACCATACGCATGGCTCTCAGCTGCACCTACCACAATTTCGTTGAAAATTATTTTTTAAAGATACACAGAAAAAATATATATCGTTTTTGTTTTACGTTGCGTTGAAATATTTTCACGAAATGGTAGGGTATACGAAAAACATAAAATAGTTATATGAAATCTAAACTTCTAGCTAAAATACAGTCTATATTGAAGAAGTTTTGGAACCAATTTTTCGCCAAAATAAAAATTAAACTTTTGTATCATTATATTATTATTTTATACTTTAATATTTGTTCACATGTTCGAGCACACAATTATTTAGTATTATACAATCACTACACTATTTATAATCGCACGCTATGAACATTTTTATTTGTCGCGGGTTCGA
>NC_046659.1:86494942-86528431 GCF_010883055.1 Belonocnema kinseyi | reverse complement strand
ATACCATTCCTATTCGCCTATAGCCTCACGGCTAACTCAGCTTCGAGTATAAAGAAAAAATTGTGAAATATATCCTACATCTGTGCAGAACTGTCTGCAAATTTTTGCAAACCATTCCATAAAAAATGTTGCGAAGCTTAAAATAATATATTTATAATATAATAATTTTAGAAATATTACAAATTATTATTGAATATTTTATGTAAAAAAGAAGATTTTAAATAAATGCAAAAATATTTTAAGATACTTTGAAAGATTTTAGAGAAATCAATACATATTTTGAGAAATTCAATCGATTTTAAATTATTTCTAAAAATTTACGAAGATTTCAAGAGATTTAACAAACTATAAAGAATTCAAGAATATTATTTATATTTTAAAATTACTTAAAAATCTTAAAACTCATTTAAATTCTACTGAAATTCCTTAAAAATTCTTCAAAATTACTCAAAATCTCTTAAATTCTTTTAAAATATCTTGAACTCTTTTAAATAGTATAAAATCTTTTGAAATTCAATTATAAACTTTAAAAAATTTTTAATCAAATAAGTCCTGAAAATCTGGTTTAATACTTAAACATATTTTTAAATTACATGAAGATCCTGAAACTTTTTTGAATTTTCTTAAATTCATTTAAAATGCTTTATAATATTTTAAATTGAAATCAGTCGTAAAATAACGAAATTACCTAAAAACCCTGACCTGTTGTATACATAAAATTCAAATATTATTCTGAAGATACAAAAATGAAAGGCAAATTAATGTTAACTACATAATTTATTTAGAAATTGTTTAATAGAATATTTAATGAATCTTAATTTTGTATAAATTTTGGAGTTAGGTATTCAAAAGCTTATTCACTAATCTCATTTGCTATAAAACAAGCCTGAAGACGGCGACTAATGCCGAGTCGACGCGCACCTCACCGGCTCATCAATCTCGCATAACATGCACGGTACAATACATCGATTGGTATGGCTGTATCAAGCAAATAGCCGGACGCCCAATGCAACACTTAAACGCAGTGTTCTTTCAAATAGATAGTTGATAAAAGTATACGTTCAATATAGCTATGATGGCGAGGCATAAAATTCTTGTATCTACACTATGATATTTTGATATTTTAATCATATATCTAATGCTACACTTTTCCCAACTATCATTTCAGTCAAACAAACTTGCCTTGTCATATTAAGCTTGGTGATTTTCTCATATGTAGGTAATAAATCTCAAATTCGTATGGCTGAGACAGCACAATTTTCTTTCTAATTCAGTTAGAAATTCTCAAGCAAACTCGGATTGCCATTAGCCTAAAACTATTTCTTTCAGTAGCGATGCACAAGATATATAAATAGACAAAAATAATTTGTTTAAACAAATAAGATTGATAAATTGCATTAATTAATAGCTGATACTAATTCAAAAGTGGACAAAAAATGTGCCCGCCGCGTGGATACTTTCTCGTCGCGCGCGGCTCGCTAGTTTAAGCGCACCTAGGGCGCGCGACTGTTGGTTCTCGCACTTCGCGCTCGGTAGTGTAGTTAGTGGTTCCTAGGCTCCGCGGTGACGCAGACGTTTGGTATGATGAGCTGCACACAGAAAATTGCAGATCCTCCAAAATACACCAAAATCGACGTTCAATTGACTTGCAACAAATTTGAGCCCCACAAAATCATTATGAGAATCTAGGGAAAATTCATCATTTAGAGACTGTTTTGCTCATTCAGAGCAACGTGAAGTGTTATTTAGAGAGGCCGCTTTATACGAAAGTACTACGCGTCAGGATGTTTAAACTTATTGCTTGAAAAAATAGGAAAGTTAAGCTAGAACAAGCTTGATTTGGCGGAAGTGTAAATTGTTAATTTCGTTGCACGTATTCTTCATGAAGAGAAAATATGCACGACCATTCTTTCAACACGTAAAACTATTAACAAACTTATCAATTTCTTATCTATTTCTCGCGAAATCGATTAAAACATTAAAGAAAATAACAAACGAAAAAACGCGCGCGATATGATAAACAAAAACTGAAAAGTAGATAGAGAGAAGATAAACGCGTTTTTTCACTGCAAGAAGGCAGGCCACTGAAAATATGAATGCCCAGACCTAAAAGAGGTATCCGGTTCAAGGAATGCTGAAGTAACAAAATCTTCAAAGAACGAGAAACCGAAATGGGCGTCACGATATTAAGGGAGATATGGAAGTTTTTAAAATGAAGGAATGAAAACTGCGAAAGCCTATTAAGTTTGTACCGTGAATAATATTGCAAGTGAATGCATGGTTGATTTCGTGAGTGATTGCTGTATAATTTGATTCAGTGAGGCACAAGCGCTTGGATTAAGTTAATCTAAACACTAGAAACCTAATCGGATTTTAATTTCACGTTATCAAAGTGAAAAACTTTGGCCATGAAGAACATCTTTTGAACCTGGAAAGCAGAATATTATAAATGAACCAGTCGTCAATCCATCCAAAATTTTAATACCTCCTCTTCATATCAAGCTAGGTTTAATGAAATAATTTGTGAAAGCTTTAAACAAGGAAGGACAATGCTTCGAATATTTGGGCCAAGTTTTTAGTCACAAAAATGATGCTAAATGAAATGAAGGTATCTTCGATGGCCTGAAATCGGCAGTTTATTTAGAGATGCAAAATTTGTCGAAACTATGAATGATGCCGAGAAAGCAGCATGGTTAAGTTTCAAAAACGTGTCAACAAAATTTTTAGGTACTACAAAAGATGCGGATTACGAAAATTTGGTAGCAGCCATGGTACGACATTTTCAAAAATTAGGCTGTCTGATGAGCTTGATACTCCATTTCCTTGAATAGCATATCGATCGATTCCCAGAAAATAATAGTTGTTTCAGTGAAGAACAAGGAGAGAGGTTTCACCAAGTCCGAAAAGTATTCGAACGTTGATTGCAAGGGCGATGGGATGTAAATATATTGGCAAACTACTGATGGATGATAAAAAGAGAAAAGAAAACATCGGGCCAAAATGTCGAGGAAACCCTTAACACCGATCATTTGAAGAGAAGCGTGTGCGTAAAAGGAAACCAATTTAAAAACCTACATTTTAACAATTTTTTTATTATAAACCATAAAAAACCTTGTTTTTTGCATTTTTCTCGAAAAATAACTGGGAAGCCCCCAATCTGACTTCGAATTCGGACTCAGCGACGAAAAATACATCAGAATACACCTGGCTGGTAAAATGTATGGGATATTTTATTTTTTTAATAATTTTTTATTATAAACCATAAGAAAACCATGTTTTTTGCATTTTTCTGGAAAAGTAACTAGGAAACCCCCCAATCTGACTTTGGATTCAGATTGAGCGACAAAAAATTCATAAGAATACACCTATCTGGTATAATGTACGGGATATTTTATTTTCTTAACAATTTTTTTATTATAAACCATAAAAAACCATGTTTTTTGCATTTTTCTCGAAAAGTAACTAGGAAACCCCCCAATCTGACTTCGGATTCAGATTTAGCGACAACAAATTCATAAGAATACACCTATCTGGTAAAATGTACGGGATATTTTATTTTCTTAACAATTTTTTTATTTTAAACCATAAAAAACCATGTTTTTGCATTTTTATCTAAACGTAACTCGGAAACCCCCCAATCTGACTTCGGACTTTGATTTAGCGACAAAAAATACATAAGAATACACCTGTCTGGTGATCTTCTCAGGATACTTTTTTCTTTTTGTGGGCCTGTATAATGATAGGAGGTACATAAATGAACAAGATATACAATATGCGGGAGTGGATGATCGAAACATCATACACAAATTAGTTTCGCTACTAAATAAATTTAGAACGACTATATAGCTTTAAATATGCGAGAATTCGGTAAAGTGTCTATCAGGGAAAAAGTTGTTTACGTCTTTGAATCTAAAATCAGGGTATCATCAAATTCCTATTGATGAAGACTCTATCGACTTGACAGCATTTGTCATCCCAGACGGTCACTACGAATTTCTAGGCCCTGAGAAATAGTAATTTCACCCTGAATTTATCAAAGTACAAGGTGTTCCAAATCACTGTTGATTACCTTGGTAGTCAAATTTTGAAAAATGGAGTACGTTCAAGTACACAAAAAATAAACTCTGTAATCAAAGCACTGGAACTCACCGACGTAAAAGTGTTGCGCTTTTTCTTGGACTTGTAAATTATTTCAGAAAATTTATTAAGAATTTTGCTAAAGTCGTTGTTCTGCTAATCGATTTATTATAAAAGGAAGCCCAATAGAAATTGGGTGCTGGAAAGTCTACTACTATACGAGAGCTGAAACACTTACTCCCAGACAGACCAATGCCTGTTCTCCAGAATATGGATAGTAAAAACGAGTTTTCTCATATTACAATCGAAAAACTACACCCGTTGAGAGAAATTATTACTCTTATGATTTAGAAAAACTCGCCATTGTCAAGGCACTAAAGAAATTTTGTGTTTATCTTATCGTAATCAAGTTTGAAACTGTTAATAACTGCTGTGCCATTCGCACGATGTCTGTAAAACGAGACATTATTCATAGGGTAGGAAGATAGCGGGAATAAATGCAGTACTTTGTTTTCGATTGTATGCTCATTGACATTACAGACAGAGAATGGATTAGAGTCGCACAGATGCAAGTTTTGCGCAGAACTGAGAGAGGGAATAAATGGCTAGTACCTCGTGCATCAGGATTTATTATTTTGCAAATGTACCGTAGTGATCAAGGGCATTTTACGGCCGAAAAGACAATTGAGAAAATCAAGCAAAATTAATGGTTTTTAAGTATGAGGAAGTTTGTCACTAAATACGTCAAAGCTTGTTCGAACTGGTTATATTTTAAACACCTAACTGGTCATCAGGACCCACAGAGTGGAATCAACTCTACCATGAAGCGAATCACCCAGAAGAATTCAGCTCAACTGCTGTATTGGTACAAACCTGAGAGTTCAACAGATAACGCTCTGCCTTGTGCGATCCAAAAAACATTAGACCAGATTGACCTAAAGAAAATGCGCGAAGAGGCCAGGCTATACACTGCGAAGGAACAGGCACGTCAAAAATCTCAGTTTGATAGCAAGAAGTTCAACCCACCGCAGTATTCCGCAGGAGACATCGTTCTGGTGGCACCTTGGCCAGCAGCGACTGGTCAAAACACGAAGTTAAAAGTCAAGTCGAAGGGTCCTTGCAAAGTGACAGATGTTCTATCGAACAATCGCTATGCAATCAAAGGCTTGAGGGAACTTAAGAAGGACCGAGGTCATAAGACTATGGTAGCAGTGGACAGCATGCGCAAAAGATTTACCTTCGATGCGCTAGAAGAAGTTCAGTTATAGTTATCGTAGATGATTTATGTTTTTACTCATTTGCAGGCTAAGACTGGGTGAGTCTGCATGAATAAAAACAACTGGAGAGGACGTTGAGGAGTTCACAAGTGCTAGGGAAGTAGCAAGGTGAAGGAAGTCAACAACTAATCTAGGCCAGCTGGTTATGTCCTGAAAACTCCCAGAGTCACGAGATAACATCTGGACCGATTCAAGAGCGTTCTGGCACGACCTCTGGTCAAGGTCGTGTGGACGGAAGTTTATTGGCGAAAGTTGGGACCATGTATTGAGTCGAATCTATTCAGCTCTTACGTGTTTAGTGTCCACAATCACATTGAGAAAAGCCTTATCGGCGCAGACTGGACCAGGGACTAAGTTTGTTTAGCTCTTACGTGATTATTGGTCATGAAAACGCTGAGCAGAGCTCTACAGACGAAAGCTGGACTAGAGTCGAATCAGTGTATTCTTGACATATTTACTGATCATATATATGTCAAAAGGAACTTCGCTGGCGGAGGCTGGACCACGAGCAGTCGCAGTCAGGTTCCTTTCCGTCTGAGATCATTCATAGTCGCTAACTGGGTTCTTGTGGTTCCTGGCGAGACTGGTGGCATTCATTCTTCTCTTTGGAACACATGAAATGGCTAAAAAGTCAAGAAGAGCCATGGTTTTTCGACAAGTGATCTAAAATGACTGCTATTTGGTAACTATAATATCTACAATTTACAGTTGAAATATGGACTCTACAAACAGAAAGAGTTGAGGGCAACGCGATGGTTAGAAAGGACGAGTGACGAGAGATATTTTCATGATTTCACATTCCGTTGCTTAATCGCTTTCGCCCGTCCAAATGATTATCAAATGTTTATATAAACAATTCTTGGAGAGGATAATCTAGATGCTCTGATCCGGAGACAAAGGATTCCGACGCGTTAGGTCGACATAGCCGATATCGACCATCAGAGGAGTCATTCAGTCGCCTTGAGGACACAATTGAATTAAGAGCTCCTATAACTCATAAATTATATTAATATTGTATTTCAACTGCTAACAAACAATATTCTTTGTATTTGACCTTGGTATTGGAACCTTTCTATTTTAATGAATATTAATTGTCAATAAAAATTAGCGTGAGATATGCAGCACTAATATACGAAAATATAAATATAAGCAATACAAATTTTTGCTAAATTGCATAAATTATTACCTCACTCTATGTACAAGCTGAACAAAAAGTAGAAAATTTCTTTGAAACCCGAAACTATTCAGCATTTATGTAGAAAAAGATAGGTCTAGACAAAAATGATTTTATTTTAAAAGTTAATAACGTAAAATTTAATTTATTACTGGTTCACTATAGCTGAAAGATTAATAGTAAGTTGAAAAAAACGGGGAAAACACAACTTTTTAACTCCATTCTAAGAGAAAATTGCTAGAAACAATAACAAATTATTTAAACGATTTATATAAACGTTTAATCATCATTAAAAATCAGAATTTAATTTTATTGTAAAAAATTTAAATTAAGAATCCGTAAAAGAATAATAACTAGCACCAAACTCTCGCGAAACCCAAATTTCTCACTTATGAGGTTCCTTTCGGACCCTTAAAAACAGATTTATGGGAAAGCGGAACAAGCTCGGTTGCAAACAACGATAGAAAGTGAAATTCACAGTTTAAACCGAAAATAAAAACTTACTTTTGAGATGTTGAGTTGCTAAATTGTGAAAAGATGAGTTTGACTTTTAAAAGTTTACCAATTCAAGTAAATGATGCAAAAATTTATCGGTTCAAATTTCATAGGTTTTGAAAATCGTCTTTGGATAGCGACTAAAAATCTATTCATCAATGTAAAATAACGATAAAAACTTGCTCCCGTGATATGGTGGCACTGTATAAGAATAAAAAGGTTTTCATAGAAAAAATTATTCTGCTCCGTGAAAATAAAGATTCAGTGTGACGGTATAGCTCTGTAACATAAAAGTTTGCAATGAAAGATGTATAAAGAGAAAAAACATATGAGTTTATTTATAGATGAAAAAATATAATTAAGTAAAAATAAGTCTTATCAAAGTGTTTCCTTCTACAAAATAGAGATTTAAGATTTTAGGTAATAACTTGATTGATATACTTTAATTCTGAAAAAAGTAGCAGTTTTGTTTAGATGCTTTTTCTTAGAAAAAAGAAGCATTTTATTATTTTATTTTATCGACAGAATTTTAGAAAGACGAATGTAGCCAGAAAAAATTTTCAGAAAAAGCTAAGAGGTTAGGAAATTAAAAAAAAAAAGATGGGAGATAAGTATAGACTGGTTTCATATCATTAATATTTTTATCCTACCATATTAAAAATAAGACGTCCGTAAACAGGATGACTCTCGAAAAAATTAACATGCTAGATCGAGCTTTCGCACACTTTTTTTTAATCCTAAAAGAAGAATGAGTTTGTTAACGAGCATTCCTTAGCCAACAATTTTCGTTTTTTCAATTAAAAATGCACAACAAAATTCAATTTTAAGCCAAACGACGCAAAATGTAGGGAAAAGTCTCAGAAAGGAAATTTAGCTTTTAAAAATGCGACATTGTGGAAAGATTATGAAGAAAGGTTTGTAGTTTTTTATCGTATGGTAGCTCAAAAAATAATTATGTGCTTTATAACGTCTATCAAGAATGACTTGCGTGAAGATAATATCCTCGCATAGCGAGAAGTTTTTTGGTCTTAAAATACTCGTTATGCATAACAAGAATAAAAACAAAGATAAAATCAGAAGTGTCAGTGCCTTTTCGGTTTAACTAATATTCTTGGCTAGCAAAGTTGGTCAATATTTTATATTTATTTTGTTGTGAAAATGTACACTGCCCGTCAAAAGTTTGGGTTCACTTAGAAAAATCGTTTTTTTTGTGTGTATTTATCGCTTTAATTATACCGGAGCTAAAAAAATGTCTCTTTGAAAAGTTGACCTTTTTTGTAATTCTGTCTAAAATAAGCCCAAGGGTGAAGCCTATTTGTATAGTTTTCGAGTAGATATTGCAAAAATAGTGTAAATTTCAATGTTTTCTTAAATTTTTAATAACTTCCGAAATAGTCAACGTTTTCCAATGTTCTTGGGCTCATTTGGAAGTTTTTTTCCGTATCACAACAGCTTACGAGTATGAATCGTAAAAACTTCCTGTTCGAATTGCAAGAACTTGAAGTTGTAATAAAAAAGTTGGATAAATTTGAAAACATCTTTTTTGTAGGTAGATCAGAATAAAAGTTAAATAAATATATATTTTGAGAAAATTACATAGAAAATTCATGATTATATGTTTCATATATTTTACAAAAATATTTTTGTTACTAAAAATAATGTTTCAATTTTTCTAACTTTTTTGTTACAAATTCAAGTTCTTATAATTCGAAAAAACATTTTTTACGATTAATACTTGTAAGCTGTTATTATACGGTGAAAAAATGCTTCAAAATGAGCCCAAGAACATTGAAAAACTTTGACTATTTCGGAAGTTATTGGAAATTTAAGAAAACATTGAAATTTACACTATTTTTGCAATATCTAATTAAAAACTAGACAAATTGGCTTCATTTTGGGCTTATTTTAAACAGAATTTCGAAAGCAATCAACCTTTTAGAGAGATATTTTTTTAGCTCCGGTATAATTAAAGCGATAAATGAAAAAAAAACGATTTTTCTAATTGAACCCAAACTTTTGACCAGTAGTTTATGTATACCAGTTTATGATGACTTTTTCTGTAAGTATATAATAATAAATAATAATAAAAATTAAGGTAATTATATAAGAAACATAATATATCTACTCATTTATAAATGATTTCAGGAGGAATGAAATAATAACACACAATTTTGGCAGTCTAATTTAAACTTCATCACATTTTATTTAACTTGTGAAAGAATTTATTGATCCAATTTCCATATATTAAACAGTAATTTCATTGATATGAGTTTCGTATTACATAATTTTCCATCAATATAGATTTCGTAATTACAAAATTTGAAAATCATAATTAAGTTTGGTTTACTGACCATACAACGTAACTAAATAGTTAATGCTTCTAACAGCTTTGTTAATGATTTTTATTGTGACGTAGGATTGCCCTAAACCGCCATTTACAATCTTACAATCTTTAGAATTAGTTCCTTCATCCATCACAAGAATCTGAGAAATTTTAAGCTCATGTTGGGGATCGTCGTCGTATTTATCCTTTAGTCTTTCCTTTATTTTTTTACTCGGATGAGGGATTGCGTAAGTGAAGATGTTTCCATGACGCAAATTATGTTTACCTATTTTTGCCTTCGCTTCAACAAGTAAAGGTTCGTCATTTACTTTATGTCTTCCAAAGATGTAATCATGGTGGGATTCGAGTCCCGGCACCCAAGTTAACAACATGATAAATGCCAATATTGTAAAAACCTTGCTCCACGCCATTTTTAACGTAGTTATGAAATTGCACAAATTTACTTTGCGTAAACTGAATAAATTTCTTACAACGACTACCTCAAATGTATATAGTCAAGAATTAGTAATAGACTGCATTGCTTCGATAAATGGGACTACATTTTATACCAGTCTTTCAAGATTGCTCAGTCATCACTGACACTCCATGATACTAAATTTACGTTAAAGGTGGAACAAGCCCGACTTTGGGGCCAGATCAAGAATCAAGCAACCAATTCATCATCGAACTTGAATATTCAGGCATTTTTTAAATCTAAATTTAATAATTTCATAACTCCAGTGCAGAAAAGAAAGCCTCTGAAGATTAGCAAAAAATTATCAATTAAATTAGTCGAAATATTATTCAAATTCGAAACATTAGCCGAAATATTATTCGAAATTCGAAATATTAGTCGAAATATTATTATAGATAATTATCTACTCTGAGATAATTGATAGAAAGTCATGGTTTTTTTCTGAAATGTTTAACTTTGCTTTGACTTTTTAGTTAGGAAAAAATACACATAAACATTTTGTAAACCTATATTTTTCTGACGTAAAACAGATATTTTTGAAATTGACATGAATTCCCTACTAAGTGTAGACGAAACTCAGAAACAATATTTACTACAAGTGGTAACAGAATAACGGAATTAAATTCCTGACTACAGTAAGTTTACCTTGTACCATGTAAATTGATAACCAAAACAAAATTTGTAAGAGTCATTTACAGACCCAGTCTTAATTATTCTATCTCTTTCAAAAAATACAATACTACCTAAAAATGATTTATTTATTACCTAATTAAGTATAAAGTGAGACAAGACGTTTAAAATTTTAAAAGAAAACATATCTTTGTGAAGAGGAATATATTCATAATATCACATTCCATTGCTTAGTCGTTATACGCCTGAGAACATTATGACACCAGCCGAATCAGCATGAGTCAGCCATCGATTTCGCCTACCCAAATAATTATCAAATGTTTATATAAACAACTCTTGGATGCGATAATCTAGATGCTTTGATAATGAGACAAAGGATTCCGACACGTTATGCTGACATTGCCGATTTCGACCATCAGAGGAGTCAGTCATCATCTTGAGGACACAATTGAAGGAAGAACTCGTCTAATTGATCAATTATATTAATATTGTAATCTGACTGCTTGCGAATAATATTCTGTGTCTTTATCTACCGTATCGGAACTTTCCTATTTCAATTGATATTAATTCTCAATAAAAATGAACGCGACAAATCAGAAGTGGGATACAATTCTGCTCACTTCGTGAACAATGAAATTTATAAACAGCGCTGGCACAGTGAATTAGTGTCAGTGATACCAGTGAACAATTAAACTGTTTAAATAAGAAGAAGTAGAACTCGTGATCATAGTGACGGGGTGCGAAGGAGTAGACAAGACAGGGAAAGATCAAAGGATCGGAACTTGTCTGCTAGAAGGACCTACAAGGGATGACATCACGATTCACGAGACTCATCGCAAAGTCAAAGTCTTAGAGGTCTCGCTCAACCACTACCAACCTTGATTTCGCCAAGCTCAGTGACGTTCTGGCAAGTATCTTAAAAATTGTCTCAAAGAAGTTGAGTATTTTTATTAATTCAAAATTCTTACCTGAATTCGATCCATCTGTATAAACTCAATCTGCAGCAGACTGGATAGCTAAAGTAAACTCTTGTGCAATGTTATACGACAGAGATGACAAGACTAAGCTCTGTTGGTGTTTCTTATGCTCCGCGGTAACGCAGAGGTTTAGTATGATGAGCTTCATGAAGCTCAATTGTCTTGGCCAGTATTTTCTTATTTATTGACAAAACAATCTCGGGGGGAGCTTAGTTTCGAGATTTTATTTAGAGAGGCCGATTTGTACAAAAGTACTCCGTATCAGGATCTTTAAACGTACACTTTTAAAAATGTTTGGACTTCTACCACACATCTACCAGAATTCTACAATACAAGCGTAAGGTAAAATTGCAACCATACTATTGGAATGATGAAATTGCAATAGATGTATTGTAAGTGTTGTAAATCGTGAAGTCATCGTCCAGCATTCCAATACACGTATTGGAGCGTTTGTAAGATGAAAATTGTGCACAAGGAAATTACCAATAGCCAAAATTATTTAAAATGGTGAGTCGAAGATCCGGGTGCACCGAGTCGAGCACCATGTAGTTTAATACGTATTCTATGAGAACTTTAAAAAAAATTAAATTTGGTAAATAATAAAAACAGTTCTAAATGGTTAGTCGACGACCCGGGCGCACCAGGTCGCGCCTCAGGTATTTTAGCACATATTCTACGAGAACTTTTTCAAAATTTAGATTTTTCAACAGCCAAAATAAGTAAACATTGTGATTCGGCAATCCGGGTGCACTAGGTCGAGCACCACGTAGTTTAATACGTATTCGACAAGAACATTTTCAAAATTTATATTTTGTGAATAATGAAAACTGTTCCAAATGGTCAATCGACGACCCGGGTGCACCAGGTCGCTCCCCAGGTCGACTCTAATTTTTAGTAATTTTGGCTGTTGGAATAATCTAAATTTTGAAAAAGTTTTCCCAGAATACGTGCTAAACTATCTGAGGAGCGACCTGGTTCACCCGGGTTGCCGACTCACCATTTGGAATTGTTTTTATTATTCACCAAATTAAAAATTTTTTAAAGTTCTCGTAGAATACGCATTATACCACCTGGTTCTCGATCTGGTGCACCCGGATCGTCGAATCACAATTTTCAGTAATTTTAGCTGTTGAAACAATCTAAATTTTGAAAAAGTTCTCGTAGAATACGTGCTAAACTACCTGGGCCGCGACCTGGTGCACCCGGGTCATCGAATCACCATTTGGAATTGTTTTCATTATTGACCAAATTTAAATTTTTATAAAGTTCTCGTAAAATACGAATTATACCACCTGGTGCTCGATCTGATGTACCCGGATCGTCGAATCACAATTTTCAGTAATTTTAGCTGTTGAAACAATCTATATTTTGAAAAAGTTCTCGTAGAATACGTGCTAAACTACCTGGGCCGCGACATGGTGCACCCGGGTCGTCGAATCACCATTTGGAATTGTTTTCATTATTGACCAAATTTAAATTTTTATAAAGTTCTCGTAGAATACGAATTATACCACCTGGTGCTCGATCTGATGTACCCGGATCGTCGAATCACAATTTTCAGTAATTTTAGATGTTAAAACAATCTAAATTTTGAAAAAGTTCTCGTAGAAAACGAGCTAAACTACCTTGGGCGCGACCTGGTGCACCCGGGTCATCGAATCACCATTTGGAATTGTTTTCATTATTCACCAAATTTAACATTTTTAAAAGTTCTCGGTAAATACGTATTATACCACCTGGTGTTCAATCTGGTGCACCCGGATCGTCGACTCACAATTTTTTTTAGCTGTTGAAACAATATAAAATTTGAAAAATTTCTCGTAGAATACGTACTAAGCTACCTGGGGCGCGACCTGATGCACCCAGGTCGTCGAATCACCATTTGGAATTGTTTTCATTATTCACAAAATTTAAATTTTTATGAAGTTCTCGTACAATACGTATTATACCACCTGGTTCTCGATCTGGTGCACCCGGATCGTCGAATCACAATTTTCAGTAATTATAGCTTTTGAAACAATCTAAATTTTGAAAAAGTTCTCGTAGAATACGTGCTAAACTACCTGGGCCGCGACCTGGTGCACCCGGGTCGTCGAATCACTATTTGGAATTGTTTTCATTATTGACCAAATTTAAATTTTTATAAAGTTCTCGTAGAATACCAATTATACCACCTGGTGCTCGATCTGATGTACCCGGATCGTCTAATCACAATTTTCAGTAATTTTAGATGTTGAAACAATCTAAATTTTGAAAAAGTTCTCGTAGAATACGTGCTAAACTACCTGGGCCGCGAACTGGTACACCCGGGTCGTCGAATCACCATTTGGAATTGTTTTCATTATTGACCAAATTTAAATTTTTATAAAGTTCTCGTAGAATACAAATTATACCACCTGGTGCTTGATCTGGTGCACCCGGATCGTCAAATCACAATTTTCAGTAATTATAGCTGTTGAAACAATCTAAATTTTGAAAAAGTTCTCGTAGAATACGTGCTAAAGTACCTGGGCCGCGACCTGGTGCACCCGGGTCGTCGAATCACTATTTGGAATTGTTTTCATTATTGACCAAATTTAGATTTTTATAAAGTTCTCGTAGAATACGAATTATACCACCTGGTGCTCGATCTGGTGCACCCGGATCGTCAAATCACAATTTTCAGTAATTATAGCTTTTGAAACAATCTAAATTTTGAAAAAGTTCTCGTAGAATACGTGCTAAACTACCTGGGCCGTGACCTGGTGCACCCGGGTCGTCGAATCACTATTTGGAATTGTTTTCATTATTGACCAAATTTAAATTTTTATAAAGTTCTCGTAGAATACGAATTATACCACCTGGTGTTCGATCTGATGTACCTGGATCGTCTAATCACAATTTTCAGTAATTTTAGATGTTAAAACAATCTAAATTTTGAAAAAGTTCTCGTAGAAAACGAGCTAAACTACCTGGGGCGCGACCTGGTGCACTCGGGTCGTCGAATCACCATTTGGAATTGTTTTCATTATTCACCAAATTTAACATTTTTAAAAGTTCTCGGTAAATACGTATTATACCACCTGGTGTTCAATCTGGTGCACCCGGATCGTCGACTCACAATTTTTAGTAATTTTAGCTGTTAAAACAATATAAAATTTGAAAAATTTCTCGTAGAATACGTACTAAGCTACCTGGGGCGCGACCTGATGCACCCAAGTCGTCGAATCACCATTTGGAATTGTTTTCATTATTCAAAAAATTTAAATTTTTATAAAGTTCTCGTAGAATACGTATTATACTACTTGGTGCTCGATCTGGTGCAAACTTTTTTCACGCGGGCAGAAATGTGTTTGCCAGGAACAAGTTTTCTCAGTAATGATTTACATTTGTTGTTCTAATTTTTCTCCTTAACAGGCATCGAGATATCCAGGTACTAAACTTGTATTATAAAATTCCAAGGCATGTAAGGTCGCATACCAATGCCAGAATTTGGAAACTACAACATAGTGTATAGCAGCGTTACCTTACCTTTCAGAAATAAACTTCTAGTACATGTAGTGGAAGTTTCCAACAGAAATTTTTAACAGTTTCTAGCTTTAAAAAGGTGGGAAAATTAAACAAGCTCAAGCTTGATTTGACGGAAGATAAAATTGTTGATTTTGTTGCACCTGCTCTTCATGATGATAAAATATGCACCGGCATTTTTTCAACACATTGTGAAACTATTAACGAACTCATCAATTTCTTATCTACTTTGCAAAATTCGCGCTAAATGATAAACGAAAAGTCGAAAGCAGGTAAAGAGAAGAAAAACGCGTCTTTTCACTGCGGGAAGCTAGGTTACCGAAAATATGAATAAAAAGACCTAAAAAAGGTATCCGATTTAGAAAATGCCGAAGTAAAAAAGTGTTTAAAGAAAGAGAAAAAGAAATACGTGCATTGCTACAAATTGTATCATAAGGAGGAAAATTGTTCGTCAATAAATAAACCAAACAAAGATTAAAAGCGATCGTGACTAGCCGATACGAAGGGAGATATGTTTTTTTGTCAAATAAACAAATTAAAAGTACAGGAGCCTATTAGGTATTGTACCATGAATAATATTACAAGTAAATTCATAATTGATTAGGAGAGTGATGCTCTCTAATTAGTTTCAATGAGGCACAAGCGCTTGGACTTAAATTAAACCAAACACAGGAAACCTTATCGGCTTTTAATTTAGCGTTATCGGTGCCAATCGCTTGTACTAAAGTCTATTACCAGATCAAAGGCATGTCATTCGAAATAGAAATGTTTGTAGTTCCAGACGAACCGTTGTCGAGAAAAATACTTTTAGGTCGTAATGTACTTGCAACTCCCAGAGTAAATGCTATTGTAGACGCAGCTGGATTAAAACTCGAGAAAGAAAATGAGTTAGTGGAACCGATTGAAGTAAACTTGAAAAATATTGGTAGGAAAAACATAAATGAAGAAGATATGCAATGTTCGAAAGTATAAACTATAGTGTTAAACCTGCGATAATTAGGCGAAGCAAAAAACACGAAGTTAAAACTTAGAAGAGCTAGAGGAACTTGTTATAATTCACGAGTCACTCAACTTATGCCAGTCCCATTGTATAATGAAAAAGAAAAACGGTGGAATTCGTTTATGCGTGGATTACCGTTTAATAAATAAAAAGTTTAAATCCTACTTGTCTTAAAAATTCGCTAGCTGTTTTTCAAGGAGCATTAAACAGAGCCCTTGGCGACCTGATATTCTCTATCGCATTAGTTAACATTGACTACTATCTGTCCAAAAATATAGGCACCTTGATTTTTGTACAGATTTTCGCGAAAATCTTAGCAGAAAAAATTCTAAAAATATGAGGGAACATGCATGCGAATGAAAGGTGAAAATGTACTATACTCATATTATCATTTCCGAATACCCAACTTTGAATAGCTCTGAGTCACTGAAATTAAATTATAAAAATTCTGAAAAAAACATATGTTTTCGTTGATCCTTTCTGTGCACAATGGTGAAATTTAGGGACAAAAATAATCATTTGTTAATGAGTTGTTAACAAAAACGTACAAAAACGGTACCATCTTCAAAACTAAGAAATGGACAGATATGATTCTTGAAGCAACTTCCCATTTTTGGCTTCTGACAGTGCTGTATGTATTTTTAAAGAACAAACAGTTGCACTTGAAAGATTAAAAAATTATTTTCTTATTGGAAAAATACAAAAGACTTTACAATAATCGAGGCAAACGCATTCTCAGCAGGGCACTTTGCTGACGCTACTGCTACGCGTGCAATACGACCTTCTCTCGTACTCAAACTGTTTACATAGTCCCTAAGTCCCGATGCAAAAAAAATAGATACAGTTGCCTCGATTATCGGAAGGTCTTTTGTATTTTTCCACAAAGAAATAACTTTTTAAACATTAGAGTGCAACTTTTTGCTCATTAAAAATACATAAAACACTTTCAGAAGCCAAAAATGTATAATTTGCTTCAAGAATCATCTTTGTACGTTTCTTAGTTTCGAAGATGACACCTTTCTACGTTTTTGTTAACAACTTGTTAACGAATAATTATTTTTGGCTCTAAATTTCACCATTGTGTACAGAAAGGATCAACTGAACCATATATTCTTTTCAGACTTTTCATGATTTACTTTCAGTGACTTATACCTATTCAAAGTTCAGTATTCGGAAATGATAATACGATTATGGTACTTTTTACCTTTCATTCGCCAGGAAATATTCGCTAATCTTCTGAACATTGTGAACTCGAGTTTCGATGGGGCTTTTAAAAATCTCGAATCAGTTTCAAAGGCCCTGAAAAATAGTAATCTCACCCTAAACATATCAAAGTACAAGCTTTTCCAAACCACTATCGATTACCTCGGTAGGGAAATTTTGGTAAATGGAGTAAGTTTAGGCACACCGAAAATAATCGCCATAATCAAAGCACCGGAACCCATTGACGTAAAAGTGTTGCACTCTTTCTTGGACTTGTAAATTATTTCTAAAAATTTATTAAGGGGTTTTCTAAAGTCGTCGCTCCGTTAAACGACCTATTACATACGAAAGACTAATTGAAACAGAGCGCTGAACAGGCTAATACAGTACGAGAACTGAAACGCTTATTCACAGGCATACCAATACTAGCTCTCTACGACCTCTCACTTGAGACAATTACTTGAGACAATTACTTATCTCAAATTGCAGACGAAAAATTAAACTCGTTGAGAAAAATGACCACTCTGATTATTCTAAAAGACTCGCCATAGTTGAGGCACTTAAAAAATTGCATGTTTATTTTATTAAAATCAAATTTACAGTGTTTACTGACTGATGAACCAATCGCGCGACCGCTCTGCAACGATACATTTATAGGATTTTCGATCTTGTTTATCGATCCGTGGCTCAAGGAGCACATGTAGACTATCTAAACCGTAATCCAATCAATTGTATCTGCATTGACATCACTAACAGATAATGGATTAGAGTCACGCAAATGGAAGATTCAGATCTATAAGTCATACGTAGAATTTCAGAAAACGGAGAAATTCAAGCCGATACGAAACAATATTTTGACAAAATTTGATCTCAGGAGCGAAGTAGTTTTCCGCAGAACTGAAACAGGGAATAAATAAAGAAAAATTACTGGTTCAAAGGTATGAGAAAGTTTTTCACTAAATACGTCAAAGCTTGTTTAAACTGCTTACATTACAAATCCACAACTGGTCGTAAGCCGGGCCTGTTGCATCCGATAAAAACAGTCCCAATCCAATTTCATGGCATACATTTAGATCATGTTGGTCCTTACGTAAAAAGCAAGCAAAAAAACACTAAAATATTGACTTTAATTGATTGGTTTACAAACTTTTGCATCAGTGACTCTATAAAGGACACCAAGATCAAATGGGTCATCAAGATATTTCTCCAAGTATTTGAAATCTTCAAAATACAAACCCTGATAATCAGCGACAGAGGAACCTGCCTCACGTCTCACCGTTTTAGCAAGTTCTTGTTTCAGAATACGAAATAAAGCACTTGCATAATGCCGTCGGTACCCCTTGAGCAAATGGACAGGTCGAACGATAGAATCTCACCATTCTCAATTCACTAACCGCGACTAGTACTGGCACACTGGAAGACACGTAAGACGATCGCGTGAAGAAAGCACAGAGTGGAATCAACTGTTCCATGAAACAAACCACCCAGAAAAGTCCAGCTTAACTGCTGTATGGCTACAAACCTAAGATTTCAGTAAACAATACTCTGCTTGGCGTAATCCAAGAAATGTTGCAACAGATTGACTTGAAACAAATGTGCGAGGAGGCCAGACTACGCACTGAGGAGGAACAAGTGCGGAGAAATCACGGTTTGATATAAATATTGTTATGACGTCGAAGACCTGAGGGAACTTCAGAAGGGTCGGTGTCAGGGGACTGTGGTATCAGTGGTCAGCATGCCCAAATGGATTACCTTCGATACGCTGAAATAAGTTCGAGTATAATTATCGTTGATGATTTACGGTTTTACTTCTTCGCAGGCTAAAACTGGGTGAGCCTACATAAATAAAAAAAACTGGCGTGGACGCTGAGGAGTTCACAAATGCTGGGGAAATAGCAAAGTGACGGAAGTCAATAAGTAACCTAGGCCAACTGGTTATACCCTGAGAGCTTCCAGAGTCACGAGATAACAGCTGGACCGATTGGAGAGCGTTCTGGCACGGCCTCTGGTGAAAGTCGTATGAACAGATGTTCGTTGACGAAGGACATAACCATATATTGTGCCGTGTCGATTCAGCCCTTACGTGTTTAGTGGTCAGAATCACATTGAGAGGAGCTTTATCGGCGAAGTCAAGAGGAACTTCGCTGGCCGGGCCTGGGCCTGTAAGGGCTAAAAAGTCCAGAAGAGTCATGGTGTTTCGATACGAGATCTAAATTGGCTGCTAGTTATTAACTACAGCATTGACAATTTACAGCGAACGAGTTGAGGGAAACTCCATGATCAGGATGAACGAGTGAAGAGGGTTATTTTCATAATATAACATTCCGTTGCTCAGTCGTTATCCGCCTAAGCACATCATTTCACCAGCCGAATCAGCATCAGTCATCCATTTATTTCGCCCGCACAAAATTATTATCAAATGTTTATATAAAAAATTCTTGGAGGCGATAATCTAGATGCTTTGATAATGAGACAAAGGATTCCGACAAGTTCGATCAACCTCTCCGCTTTCGACCATCAGAGGAGTCGGTCTTGCGGACGCGATTCATTGAAGAGCTAGTCTAATTGATAAATTATATGAATATTTTTTTCTGACTACTAATAAACCATATTCTTTGTATTTGAATTTTGTAGGGGAACTTTCCTATTTTAATTAATAATAATTATCAATAAAAATTAACTCAACATATGTATTATTGATATAAGAAAATAAAGTTATGAACAATATTGATTTTTCGTAAATTTCATCAATTATTACCTCACTCTATGTACAAGTTGAAAAGTCCTTAATTAATTATGATTATTGCGATTTAACAAACTTAATTGTTTAAACAAAATTATTTTTGTCTATACCTATCTTCTTCTACATCAAAGCTAAATATTTGCGGTTTTTTAAGAAATTTTCAACTTTTTGTTCACCTTGTACGAAGTAATTACAAAATCATAACTAGCGCCAAACGCTATCAAAACACAATTTCTCACTTACGAGGTTTTTTGTTTGGAAGCACATAAAAGAGATTCATGGGAATATTGAACATTCTGAATTAAAAAATTACAAAAACGTTTTTTTTCTTATGGAAAATACGTTTTAAACTTCATCGGGCTTGCGGAAACTCTAAATATAACTTTTTTTAAGAACGCGTTTATTTTTGTGTGAGTTCGAAGCAATTTCCAGTCTATTGTCATTACTGACTAAGGATTCCTCAAGAAACTTGTATAAAAGGTGATCCTATTTATCAAAGCATTACAGTCTTTTACTGAATTTTGACTATTAAGTTAAAGTAATTGCAGTCAGAAAGTTATTTAGTTCACGCGAAATAAAATTTAGTATATCCATAAAAACGTTAAAAATTATGTGGAGCAAGGGTTTCGTCAATTTAGCTCTTTGAATGTATTATTTTATACTCAAGCGAAAAAGACAGCATTACCGGATGTATATTTCTTGTCGGTGATCTAGAATAAAAAGAAATAAAAAAGTCGTTCCAATATTTTCATATTCAAATAAAAATAAGCGATCAAGCTGCTGTTTTCCTTAAGAGAAATACAGGTTAAACTTCATGGTAAAGCGTCATTTTTTAAGCCTGACATTTCTTAATTTCTCTAGATTTGAATCCCGTTTTTAATCAAGAATTTGTTTTCCTTTCGATGTCCTCATTTTCTAAACCAAGGCTTGGAAGTTTTTATCACAAAAAAAGAATTTTTGAATTTGAGTCCACAAAGACGAAAGGAGAATGTCTGTTCTTAAAAGTTGAATAAAATTTTTCTTTTAAACTTCAAATTAAGACCTTCGGCGTAATCATTCAGGGCTCTTTTATACTAAACATAATCGCTTTATTTAATTTGTAAACTTATAACCCTGCCTAATTTAATTTTGACTGTCCAGGACAAGTTATTTTATTTTATAAATTTCACTTTCCTAATTTTATTTATTAAAAAGGAACAACCTTAATTCTTCAAAAAAAATCTATTTGGCAATGGTTTATTTATTGGTCTTCATTTTTTTATAGACTTTGTGCAATTCCAATTTTTATAAACTTTTGAGCTCATTCTGGGATTAAAACCGATTTTCCTAGAGTTCATAAATCCATTACTTGAACTTAGTGAATTGTTTTCTTTTGATTCTATTATATTCTAGAATCGAGAATTTCTTTTTGGATTATCTCCTGAATGAAAACGGGTGAAAAATCCTACTCAGAGTTCACAAAACGGTAGAATACTTTCAAGTGAAAAATGTTGTCGTCAGCACACATTTTGTTCAATAAAAAGTGTTAAAAATTATTTATGAACCTTATGAAATAGGTTCTTAATTTTCCTAATTAAAACGGGTTGAATAAGAACTTTATCCATTGTTCCAATTAACTAACACTTTCAATTAAAGGAATCTGTCAAATTACTTGTGAAATTTTAAGCACTCTATAGTTTTCTTTAGTTTTAACACTTAATTTTTTTGTTTAATCAACGATATTATTTCTATGCACAAACCTGGGCACTCATTTCTAAAAATAACTTTTCTAAAGACGTACGGAATCCTAATCAGTATTTCGAACAAGTACCGAATCGTTGAGGTGTCCTCCCAAAAGCAGCTGCTCGTAGCGGTGATGAGCGAAGAGTGTACTAGGCCAGCACTTCGTCGATCAGTCCTCGTATCGAGTGGGTCTCTCTTTCATAAGACCCGTTCTTCCCTTCTTTTTCATTGATAAATGCGCACGCAATTATTCGTTTCCTTCAAGTTTATCCCGTTTCACGTAATATTTTTTTTCAATTAAAAATCTCTTTATTGTTCAGAAATCATTATAAGTCAATTAATGGTACATACAATATTGTTTAGGACTCCTATCTTATAACAACGATATACATTCCTAATATGTCGATAAGAATTTTTAAATTGTTGGCGTTATTGATTTCCTTTGGCTATTTCGTAGCATAAATTATAATTTTTGAGTTGAGGAAAAAATTGCACTAAAATTTGTTGAATTCTCTATTAAATATAAGCAGCTATTAAGATTATTTACAGTATATACAATCTTACAAACTAATTTCCTAGTGCTGCTAAGCCAGCTCCGAGTGAGTGTGGTATAATTTTTACTGTAACAGATGTTGCAGTAGTTTATATTTAAGTCTAGAAGGTGCGTCTTGGTAGCGTAACCTGCCAGTATTTTGTAATATTGCAAGTTTCGATAACTGATTATCAAAGAAACCTTTCGTTAATTTTAATATTTGTTTATCAATTATAGGAATATTGAGTTTATTATGTAATAGTTTTGTTCTGGTTCCAGGTTTCGCATTTAGAGCCATTCTAAGACATTTATTTTGAATCGTTTGGAGTTTCATAATATTTGTTTCACAAGTATTATCCCTGATGGGAGCAACAAATAGCATGATTGGCCTAAAAATCATTTTATATGTGGTTAATTTATTTTGGACACTCATTTTACTTTTCGGATGTAACATTGAGTATAACCGGTTTACAAACATGAATGCTCTGGCCCTCGTCATTTTAATGTGTTTGGTGTAAGATAACTTAGTATCTAGCATAACCCCTAGATATTTGGCTACTTTCTTAGGTAGTAGAGTATCATTATACATTTTAAGTTCTGAAAATTTTTTATCACCATCGTTGTGCGAGAATATTACAAAATCAGTCTTGGACGTATTAACTTTAATCTTCCATCGATGGAAGTATTCTTCTAACACTGTCATGTATTTCTGCAGTCTACTTATTGCTATTCTTTTACGCCTAGATGACGTATAAATTGCAGTGTCATCAGCAAATAGCGCGATTTGTACATTTTCAGTCTTTAGAATGTTATTTAAATAATATGAAAATAACACAGGACCCAGGACAGTTCCTTAGGGAACTCCTGCCGCTACAAGTCTTTCATGCGAAATCTCGTCGTTTATTTGTACTTGAAAGACACTTAATCTAAGATAATTATCTATTACTTTAACAAGATATGACGGTATTTGATAACTAGTCAGCTTACAAATGAGGACTTTGTGCCACACTGTGTCAAAAGCGTTTTCTATGTCGAGGAATAGAGCGCATGTGCTATGTTTTATATTAGAATTTGCGCTTATAAAGTCTGTGAGGCGAGCTAGCTGCTGGACTTTGGAGTGACCTTTACGGAATCCGAAATGTTCCGGTATTATTTGTTTTTTCTCATTTTCGCGTATTTGCAACCTATTTAATATTATAGCTTCAAATATGTCACTAAGGGTAGAGATGAGGCTAATTGATCTATAACTCTGAGGTAGTTTTTCGTCTTTACCTGGTTTGTGAATGGGTCATACTCTAGGATATTTTCATAATTCTTGTTTATATCATTGTTGTGTTCCTCTTTTCCCATTTAATTATTTAAATGATGAATAGATTCAAAATTGGCTGCAATAATTTCAGCTTTCTCCCTGTCCTTAAAAACAACGTCATTGGGGGATTCAATAGGAGGTATGAATTTGTTATTTCAACCTTTAAGTATTCTTGTTAATTTCTATAGTAAGTTATCATTTAGTATTAATTGCGGATAGTTCGCTTCCCCGCTCAGTGTTTTTACGTCCGCGGATATTTTTTTGGATAGCTCTGCAAGCCTCATTAACATTTGGTTTGACATGTTGATTCCTTGATTCTTGTTGGATTGCGCGAAGATCATTTTTGTGATTAATTTGCTGGAGTATGCTATCCGGTAATGTTGCATTAAGATTTTTTAAGGATTTTAGTCGTACGCTAAGTTTAATTGATTTTTGAATTAATTGCATTAGTTCTTCTACGCAGCTGTCAATAGAATCAGTAGGTTTTTGCAACGAATTAATTAATAGTTTTTCATTGATATACTTTTTAAAGTTTTGCCAATCAGCGTTTTTATAATCCAAGATTTTAATGGGTTTGTTATTTATTTTTTCAATTTTCTGCTCGTTAATTCTCATAAAAACAGCTTTGTGATCAAAATCAAGTTCATCAAGCGCAACAATGGTTTTCGCTTCTGGTATACTTTTAAAAAGGGCAAGATCTACTATGCTTGGTCGTGCTTTTAGGTTATGTGGGTACAAGGTGAATTCATCTGGATAGGCTAAGCGTATTGGTTTTGTTTTGATAAAGTTAAAAATAACTTTTCCGTTTTTTACTGTTATAATAACAATTCCAGCAGGTGTATTTGGCGTTGAGGTCTCCTTCCGCTATAACTTTATTGCTTAAGTTGAAAATTGTTTGTAAATCAGGCTGAATAATGTTATTTTTGGGAGTATAGAGGGCAACAACAAGGATACCGTGATCAAGCGCAACGGCATGCGCTTCTATCGTTACAAGATTATCAATATGGACTTCAATACATGGTATGCTATTTTCAGCCCCCTGCCTCGACCGTGTATGTGTATGTAGTAGTAGTTTTCTTACGATCCGGAGGGGAAATATCGGTCAAACTAATCCAACAGATGGCGCAACAAAAAGTAGGTCTGACTTTTTCATTGAATTGTATTAAGAAAAAGCAAAAATAATTAAAAACTTGATGCTGTTTGCAAATAAACAGAAAAAATATATATGAAAAAATAAGAGTAACTATTACTAATTATTAAAAAAAAAGAAAAAGTCATGAAAATATGTAGTTTAATATGAATAAAATTTAATTTTAAGATAAATTTTGAAAGCAGTTCGAACTTCATATTTCTATGATTTATTTTACTGCTATTATTGATTTGATTATTTGTTCTAGTTAAAAAAATTATTTATTTTTTAAATTATTAACGTATCTAATGAAGAAATTAAGAATATTTGAGTCCTCAATGAGAAAATTATTTGAAACATATACATGATCAGAAGAATTAATAAAAATATATCACTTATATCGAATATAAATATAATAATAATTAAAATATGTAAGAATACAACTTCAGTTGCAAAGTGAAGAATCTTTGTACCTTTAAAATCTTAACAACTTCGAGTTTTGAAGGAAATATTTTTAAAAAGTAATGGTAATTTTAATTAAAATTTTTGGAGGGAATAATTTGGTAAAAATTCAATGAGAAATTTGATAAATAAGAAAATGGATTTAATATCATTTAATATAATGTATATATTTATTTAAATTGAACCGAACATCATAAATACAAATAGTCTTATTATCGGTAAAAATTGTTTTGTTTTTGCTAAAAATGTTTCACATTAATATGTGAATGACATTTAATAACAAAAATAATTGAAGAGTTTATAATAACCACTGTGATAAACAATTATTTTGGCAAAATATTAGAATTTGAGATTTTTCCAATTATAATTTCCTTCAATGGCCAGAACGACAAAATATTTAAACTTAAAGTTTTATCAAATTTAAATTTTCTTTGATAGCCAAGTCGGTGGGTTTATTGTCAAAAGATTTTGTATTGAGTGAATCTTAGAATGCAGTGTTATGATTCATTTTCAATCTATTAAGATTGAAAACCCGACTTTTTCTAAGTGAAACTGCCAACATTTAGGAATTGTTCATATACATTGTTTTTAAACATGTAAGTTGTTATATTCGACTAAATGTTATCAAAGATACATTTTTTTAATGAATTTCCGGAGCCATTGTAGTAACTAAAGAAAATAAAAATTTTGATAAAACCTTACCTTTGAATATTTTGTCACAAGAATTATATATAACAATGGTTATTGTTAACTTCTCAAATATTTTCGTGACTAGAAGTCATCCGTCCAACAGTTTAAAACATTTTCAGTGCAGACAAAAATTTCTATGCGAAAGGACCAATATTTTGAATTTGTTTATCTAATTTGTTTACAAAAATTTAAATTGTTATATTTTATCAAGTATAATTAAATATTTCTTATTCTAAGGATTACCTGAAGCAGTTCTAACCACTGAAGGATATTATAATTTGAAAAATCTCAAATTCTAATATTTTGCCACAAAAATTGTTTATCACAGTAGTTATTATAAACTTTTAAAGTATGTTTTTTATTAAATGTCACTCCTACGTTGATGTGAAACATTTTTAGCAAAACATTTTTTTATCGATAGTAAGATTATTTGTCAATTTGTTCATAAAATTGATTTATAACAAATAACCGGATTATTAAACACATTATTTGTATTCCATGAGTTTCTAAACATTTATTTAAGACAATAAAGAATTTTCCTGATCATTTATTAAAGCGAAAAAAATTGTTATATAAAAAAATTTAGTTTTTCCATACTTTGAGTGGAAAAATTATTGATAAAAAAATAGAGAAGACAAAAGTTCGTAAAGTCAAAATCTATAGAATTTAATAATCTTTAATTTAAAACAAAAAAATATAAAATCGCAAAAAATTGAAGGCTCGGGACATTTTTGACTGACAAAAGTACTTTTTTCCTCCAACTGTGCGTCATGAATACAGTACGTTTGTTTACAGTGTTTAATAGCTTATACTCTGTTTATTTAAAAATTGAGGTTTCCTTAATTCAAAATCTTCTTTAAATTATATTTTTTAATTAAAATTAATAGGGGTTGTATGCAGCGAGAAGAAACTTTGGAAGATTAAGCAATAAATAAATTATTGAACTGAATAAATGTATATATGATGTTCGGTTCAATTTAATTAAATATACACATTATATTGAATGATATTATATTTAATTTCTCATTTACCAGTCTTGTCAATGACTTTTTACCAAATTATTCCCTCTAAACATTTTAATTTAAATTAATATTACTTTTTAAAAATATTCCCTTCGAAACTTGAAACTATTAAGATTTTAAAGATACAAAGATTCTTTACTTTGCAACTCATGTTGTAGTCTTACATATTTTAATTATTATTATATTCATATTGAATATAAGTGATATATTTTTTATTAATTCTTCTGATCATGTATACGTTTTAAATATTTTTTTCATTAGCTACGTTAATAATTTGAACAGTAAATTTATTTTTTTAACTAGAACAAATAATAAAATCAATAATATTAGCAAAATAAATCGTAGAAATATGAAGTTCGTACTGCTTTCAAAATTTACCTTAAAATTAAATTTTATTCTTATTAAACTACATATTTTCATAACCTTTTCGTTTTTTAAATAATTAGCAATAGTTACTCTTATTTTTTCATTTATATTTTTTATTTATTTGCAAAGAGCATCAAGTTTTTAATTATTTTTGTTATTTCTTAATGCAATTCAATGAAAAGACAGACCTACCGTTGGTGGCGCCATCTGTTGGATTAGTTTGACCGACGATTCCCCTCCGGATCGTAAGAAAACAGAAAAGTGGGGGCGATGCATGGGGCTGGTTATTTTTAACAAACAGGGCTACTCCCCCAGAGGCTCTTTTACTTATTCTTTTCTTTTTAAAACATTTGAATCGCTGGATTCGCACTCTACTTTTTTGTGTAAACCACGTTTCACTAACTATTAGGATATCAACTTTATATTTCTGTGGGAAAGTGGGTATCTCATGTGATTTATTTTCAAAGCCACCAGAATTCCAGTGGACTATGTTCAGTGAATTATTTTTTAGGTGTTTAGCCATCAATTTCAGCAGCTAGCTCATATAATTCTTGCAAACGTTCTAGGTTATTTGTACATTTAATAATTTTATCTTTAAGTTTTAGTGCTAATTTAAATAGTTCACCTAGATCACAGCATCTATTTATCTCTTAGAAGATTCCCAATATACCTTCGATTTGTGCTGCTCCATCTCTTTGATTCTCTGCCTGTCGTCCTCGTGAGGGATTCTTGGTTACCCAGGTAGGTTGTCGTGGTACTGATTGTGGTTTCGTTTTCGGCAACCATGGAAACTCTTCTCTTTGGGAAGCATCGAACTGGCGTTTAATTTCAGTTCTTTCTCGTGTACGTTGTTGTCTTTTAGCTTTAAGTTTTTCAATTTTTTCCAAGTGTTGCTTGTACGTTGAGCATCCAGAATAATTAGCTGGGTGGTGGCCCTTACAGTTGCCACACTGGGGTGGAGTGTCCTTAGGTTTTTTGCATTTCTGGGTGATCAATTTCTTTATTAAAAGTAAATAATCCCTAATAAATTAAAAGCATTCAAATTTTAATATTTTGTATTTCAATTGAAGAATCTCTAAATATAGTTATTTCAGATTAAAATTTCGAATATCAAAAAATTTCAAACGTTAAAAATATAAATATGTGTAAATTAGAATTATGAACATTTTATCATAAAATATTCAAAGCTAATATTATTGCGTCCAAAATTAAATTATTTGAAAATTTTAACTTATAAATAAAAATAATTTTCAGTTCAAACTTAAATCTTAATTTAAAAATAAAATTTTTAATTATTCATAAATAAATTGATTTTCAGTTAATTTGAATTGTAAGTATAAAACATTGAAATTTCATTAATTATTTTATGTAATATTATTATAGTAACAAAAACTAAACATTGATTAGTTTATTTCATAATTCTCAATTTTACCGTGAAGAATCCAATTTTAGCGTGAAGTATTCAATTTAATGGAGGGTTTTGAGTTTAAGGGTTCTAAGGGGCTCAAATCAGGTAAAGGGTTTTGACAGTTCTGGGTCAAAGCCGAGTAGCTCTGACCTACTGGCCTGGGATCGCTAGTAGACGCCAGGATCGCTCTTTGGAGACCCTTGCACTAGGTATATGGGATTCACATATTGTCTATCACTTTTTTGCTTCATTAAGATTACACTAGAAGTTTTGAGTCCTTGAGTTTCGAGGCTGTTAGTAATATCACTAGGCTCGAATAGGCCCAAGCCTCGAATCACTAGTTTAACTAATTTATCACTTTTATTGTCAAATGTTTGATAGGGTATGTCCTTCTTTAGGAAAAGTTCTTGGATTTTTTCATAATCTTCTGTCAGGTCCGTTTAGATTTTGATTCTCGAAGAACTCCTGTTCTTTGAAATTTCAGGTTCTCCTGCAATGACCTCATGTATAAGGTTAATCAGCAGAGCCAAGTCTTCTATCTTGTCTTCAATTATAATAGGTGGATTTTTTGGTTTTTTGCTATCCCTCTTTGAGAACGTCGTGGAGGTATCACGGCATGCTTTTTCAGGTACAGGTTTGTTCGATTCAGTTGGTTCAACATCTTGATCCATAGAAGTGTCAGTAGCTAGTAGGTTAAACCGATTGGAAAGCTTTAGTGGACTTCCGTTGATATTGTCCTTCCTTGAGTAAGGCTTAAACTTCTTGGCCTTGCCTTCTTCATCCTCTGTATTCCAATCCCTGACCATCAGTCTTCCTGATTTTGTCATTGCGAGTGGGATGGAGGGTGACCCCAGGTCACCTTCCACACTTGTTTGTCACAACACCTGGGCTGCGAGCCACACTCCTTCGCCTCCTCATTACACTAATCGTATTCGTAAAGGCACTTTGAACGTTTTCACCTCAATCACTCTCTCAATCAATCTCTATCAATCTCTCATTATCATCTCTGGTTTCATGTAATATATATCATTAACGAGAGGTCATTCAGTAGCGTGATATAAATATTGGTCTCTCATTCTGAATTTATAATTCTATTTTTCATTTAACAAATGTTCTGAACTGCTTCAATGGGGATTGCGGAACCACTAAATATCTTTTAAGAATGCATTTTTTTTTATTTAAACAAATTTCCGGGTGATATGCATAACATTTTTTTAATGTAGACCACCCTAGTCTCCATGTTTCGAAAAATTAATATTTCTTCCAGAGATTTTTGAGGATTTCAGCGGATATGAAAGAATTCAAAGATCTTTAAAGGATTTGAATAGTTCTAAGCTATTTTAAAATATATCAAAGAATTTGATGAGCTTTCAATAATTTTATTAAATCTTACCAGATTTAAGGAATTTGATAAGATTATAGAGAATATTATAAGAGAAGTTTAATTTATTTTACTTTCAAGGGTTTTTTTATGTTTTCTAAACTTGTCGATTTTATTATAGAAATATCATTTTAGGCTTAAACTCATTTGCCTACAATATTTTCTATGATAACCATTATTAGCCATACATATTTTTCGTTTGAAAATATGAGCCTTGAAAGAAGTAACAAACTAAATCGAGCTTTAGGACACTTTTGTTGAGTCCTAAAAGAAAGAATGAGTTGGTTAACCAGCATTCCTTGGCCAACGGTTAAGGTTTTGCTCATTAAAAATGCTTTAAAAAAGCAAATATTACCATTGTACGTTAAACGACAACATTTTAAGAAGACTTTAAAAATTAAAAGACAACACTCGATTTTGTCTAAAATGTGAACTTTTCTAAATTATGTTCAACACTATTATGTCGAATGTATACTATATTTCCTTCTGTACCTCGGCCTACGACTGATTATTCAGATATTGCAAAATGATATAACTTGTATCGTTTATCTATAATTGAATTTGCTTATTGTAAATGTTATTTTTTACAATTTAAACCAAAAATGCGAATCCTAGCGTAAAGTGGCTTTAAAAATATGTGTAGATATAATTAAGGTGAAAAATTTTATTAGTTAAAATGATATGTAGCTTGTGTCGTTTTTCCAAAAAGTTAATTTTTTCTTCATTTTAAATGTATTCTTATGACAAAGCTTATCACAAATTTGTAGATCTTTTTGAATGCACAATTTTTTTCATTTATGTTTTGGTATCTTGCATCATTTTTCCAAATAATTGATTTTTTTATTGTCAATGTTATTTTTGACGATCAAAACAAGAACTACGCATTCTATCAAAGAATGATTAATAACAAATTTGTAGATATTTTCTGGCTGGACAAATTTTGTCTTTTATTTTTATCGTAGCTTGTGTCATTTGTCAAAAAATTTAATTTTTCTATATTTAATGCTGTTGTTTTGCGAATAAAACAACAACTACGTGTCATACCAAAAAGTTAATAGTAAAAAATATCTAGATTTTTTTGGGTGCACTATTTTTATCCATTAATCATTTGTCGTATCTTGCAAATTTTGACCGAGAATGGAATTTTTCATTTATAATTATTTTTCGTGGCGTCAAAATTTAAATGTTAAATTTTTTTTAATTCAAAAAGTTATTATGGTAATCTTGGAGAGCGTTTAAAAAGTAACGTTTTTCTCCCACTGACTTTTTTCATATCGTGCGTTATTTAGCTTAAAATTATCATTTTTTTTTAATGTTGTAAGTGTTATAACTCTAGAAAAATGTTTTTGATCGAAAAAAGTCATAAGGTGAAAACGTTCTATTTTCAGGTACTATGATTAACGGCGCAGAGGAGTTTTGAATCTTGAAAAAATTAGTCTAAGCAATTTTCAAAATGCGCTCACTTTTTAAATTTGTATCCAAAATGGCTGGCCTCATTTTGTCAGCGCCTTTTCGATTTAACTCATATTCTTGGCTAGCAATACTGGTCAATAGTTTATTTATATTTTGTTGTGAAAACGTATACGAGCTTATGTTCTCTTTTTCCCTTAAGCACATGATAATAAATAGTAATAAATATCCTAATTATATACGAAATATAATATAACCACTTATTTATAAATTATTTTAGAAGAATGAAATAATAACACACATTTTTGGAAACCTTATTTACACTTCATAACATTTTATTTTATTTGTAGAAGAATTTGTTAATCCACTCTCCAGATATTAGCCAGTAATTTCATTTATATAAGTTTAGTATCACATAATCTTTCACCAATATAAATTACGTAATCACAAGATTTGAAAATCGTAAAGAAATCAGAATTTAGTTCCGTTTACTGACCATACAACGTAACTAAATAGTTAATACTTCTAACAGCTTTGTTAATGATTTTTAATGTCACGTATGACTGCCCTATGCCACCATTCACAATTTTACAATTTTTAGAGTTAGTTCCTTCATCCATCACAAGAATCTGAGAAATTTTAAGCCCATGTTGGGGATCTTGATCGAATTTGCGCTTCAGTCTTTGCCTTATTTTCTTGCTCGGAGGAGGGATTGCAAAAGTGAAGATGTTCCCTTTGCGTAAGTTATGTTTGCCTATTTGTGCCTTCGCTTCAACAAGTACAGGTTCATCATTCACCTTATGTCTTCCAAATATGTAATCATGGGTGGATTCGAGTCCTGGCACCCACATTACTAAAATAATAAATCCTAATATTGTAAAAACCTTGCTCGACGTCATTTTCTACACATTTATGGACATACTCATTTTTACATTGAGTAAACTGAATAAATTCCTGACTGCAACTACTTCAACTTTATGGTCAAGAATTAGTAATACACTGCATTGCTTCGACAAGTAGAACCACCTTTTATACAAGTTTGTACAGAAATGCTCAGTCATCAATGACAGTCGTTAACACCAATTTACTTTAAAGGTGGGACAAGCCCGACTTTGAGGTCATATCAAGAATTGAAATTTTTTATTTGTTAAAAGGTTGAGTGCTTTCAACATTCTGTATCAAATGAGCCCAGGCTAAAGGCAATTTCTCTATTTTTTAAGTAGATATTGCAAAAATGGTGTAAATTTCAATATTTTCTTGAGTTCCTTCCGTGAGAGATTATAACAAATTAATCATTTAGTTTGGAAGTTTGTAATCTCTCTGCACGCATGTTATCGCGTAAGAAAATTTTTTTCTGCAGGGAAGGAGGGGAGACTGATAGTAAAATATGTTTGATAGCAAGTTTTTTTTTACACAAAGCAATAAACTTAGTGTTGTTATTCAAAACAAAATTGGTACGCGTCATCTGCAGACCTACTCCTTCCACTTACTCTTAATTTTCCCATTCTTTGCTCCTATCTCTACTTTTAGGTAGCCTTTTTGTTTGAGTAATGATTTTAAAAGTACTGGTAAAGGAGTAGAAATATTTATTTCTATTTTATGTTTATTTTTTAATCACACCAAACTCTCGCATTCAGTTAAATGTGGGGGTTGCCTTTAAATGGCCTTGGACTGATTTCGGAGGGATAAAAACGTAAACAGTGAGAGCCGCCTGACTCGTTATATATATATATATTTCTAAAATTTTATTAATTATTACCTCACTCTATGCATAGAGTGGACAAAAAGTGAAACTTTTCTGGAAAAAAGCGCGACTATCCAGCATTACTGTGGAAGAAGATATTTATAAACAAAAATAATTTGTATAAACAATAAGGTTTGTTAAATTACATTAATTACACAGCCACACAAAAAAATTGTGTGGATCTGGTAACAAGACACACGTGTTCCTATGGTTTTTGGGGCGCTGAATTCAAATTCGGTATCAAAAATCACCCATCACATCATGGTTGAGCCATAACCTCAAAAAATGACGAAAAATCATGCACTGAGGCAAATAAATTTCTAAATAATGTCAGTGATGCAAATTTTCACTTCAAAAACATATCGACAACTGTGAAGGATCAACCCTTGCCTGATATCAACTTATTTAACATAACTTTACCCAACAGAACCTG
>NC_046659.1:86480363-86494842 GCF_010883055.1 Belonocnema kinseyi | reverse complement strand
AATTAAACTGATTGTGTTGTCCCGTTGTGTTTGCGGTACAGTTTGAATCAGCTTGGGCTTAACCTGCAAAGAGGTCAAACCTATCCTAACCTAAAAAAACCTAACCTAACCTAACTTAACTTCGCGTAACAAAATTAAACTTATTGTGTTTTCCCGTTGTGTTTGCGGTACCGTTTCATTTAGCTTCGGCTTAACCTACATAGAGGTTTAACTTATACTAACCTAACAAAACCTGACCTAACCTAACCTAGCCGAATGAAATTCAACCACACGTGTAGCTATGTAAGCGTACGGTTCTCAGTCTTAAATGTGTGCTATATTTAATAGGTTAACTCGATCTTAACCTACAAATGAATCTAACTTAACAGAACCTAACGAAATTTTGCTTAACGCAACACAACTTAACTTAAGTGTTCCCGTTGTAACACAATAACATTCATTTCATTGTACTACAGGTGGTTAAAAATTTAGACGCACATTACTCATTTGAAGAAACTTAGAACTGCAAGTAGAATTGACCCTATTTCAATTAACCTGACAATTTTTGTATCAATTAAAATGTAGAACTGTAGCTTAAACATGCAAATGAATAAGAGTTTTATTCCAAATTTTTTTCTCTCTGCTTTTCTTAGACTTAAGGGATATATTTATACCATCTTTCGTGTTTATATTTTATCTTGCTTTTTATCGTAATTAAATTGATTTATAGACCTAATTCAGTCTATTTTCTGCCTGATATAACGTGTCCTTTTTTCTTCGAAGGAACGATGCAAAGAGTTACGCTTACGTTTAAGACCTACATTCGTTTCCCTTTTCAACATCCAGCAAAAATCAGCCATCATGACCTCGTCCAATCTACCCTGATATCGTTGTTCCATCACTTTTATGTCTTGATGAAAACGTTCCCCTTGTTCTTCGCTGAAATCACCAACATTTTCTGGAAACTTATCCAGATGGGAATCTAGAAAGTGAAGTTTTAAATTCATCAAGCAGCCTAACGTTTTGTAGTTTCTTATAATTTTCGCAACAATATTCTCGTAGTCTGGCCTTTTTTTGTTACCGAGGAAATTTGCGTTTACTGCTTTAAAACTTTCACAAGCGCCCATTTTAATTTTCGTCATGTCGCTCACGAAATTAGTATCTCTTGTCAATATTCGAATCTGTGGTCCATCAAAGACTCCTTCTTTCAATTTAGCGTCTGAAACATTAGCGAATTTAAGGGATATATACTTATAGCATTGTCCATATTTGTCTAACGCCTTGACAAATTGCTTCATGAACCCATGCTTTATGTGGAGGGGTGGTAGCAAAATTTTTTCTGGATCAACGAGGCTTTGGTTGATGATATTATGAGAACCAGGTTTGAATAAATCTTTTAAAGGCCAATGTTTTTTGCTGTAATGATTGGCTCGAGCTCTGCTATTCCACAGGCATATAAAGCATGGCTCGCTCGTGAAACCCGATTGTTGGCCTAATATCATTGTTATGATTTTGAGATCACCACATATTTGCCATTTGTGATTCGTGTAATTAACTTTTTCAAGAAGCATTTTAACATTGTTATATTCTTCTTTGATGACCGTTAAGTGAGCTATAGGGATAGGAGCGTAAGTATTCGTGTTATGCAGTAAAACAGCCTTAATCTGCGTTTTAACGAATCAATGAAAAGTCGCCATTCTTCGTCTCTGTACACATTTTTCTTCAAGTGGTTCATTAGTCCGTTAACGTCAGTGCAGTACACTAAATACGTCTCTTTGTCTTTAACGAAAAACTTTCTGAATTCTTTGTCCCTGTCGCGATAGAATGAAACTTTTGTCTTTGGCTCTAGAAGATTTCTTCTTTTTAGAAATGAAGCGGCAAATTCAACGCCGTCTTTCGGTAATCCAAGATCTCTAATAAAATCATTCAGTTCTAGTTGCGACACTAATGTTGGAGCCTTCAATTCCATTTTATGCACGCCATATTCGTCATCTTTTTCGTCATTTTCATCGGAATCATCAGAACTATTTTCTGTTCGATCACTGGTTTCACTACCGTCTCCATGACGTTGACTTTCAACTTCCATTCTATCATCTTCTAAAGTGCTTAAATCATTCTGGCGTGCATTTTTATTGATTTAGATTGCTCTTGTGACTGTGCACACATTAATGTACGAAATGTTATTTCTATTTTTGGCGTTGAACCCTTTGACGGAATTCATGCATAAGTAGCAGTCCTTCGCAATAACGGGTTTTTTTCCATGTGTTTGGTGTAGAGTACTTGGGGTACTTTTCGTTGTTTGAATTTTTTAGACGATACAACATGAAACTCTACACCAACCAAGTGATCCATTGATGAAGAGCTACGGTTGCATGATGACGACGTCGGAGAGCCCGCTTTCCCACCCTGACCAGACGCCGATACTGGGGTTTTTCCTTGCACCGTAATACACTTTTTACCTGTGTCTGCCATGACGGCATGAACGCCGTTTACCCAGGGACTCAGCCAATGTGGATCCGTTGCCCACCGTCACCACGTGGAGGTGCTCTGGTTACAGACACAGGCGAATAATGCTAGCAACAAGCGGTTACGAAACTCCAGACATTTACTGCTCTTAATGTTAAAATATGAAAGTACGCGAGGACAGGGTTGTCAGCGTAATCGGTTAGGCTAGGTCAGGTTTTGTTAGGTTAGGATAGGTTAAACCTCTATGTAGGTTAAGGCGAAGCTGAATGAAACGGTACCGCAAACACAACGGGACAACACAATCAGTTTAATTGTGTTTCGTGAGGTTAGGTTAGGTTAGACTAGGTTAGATTTATTTCTAGGTTAGGCTCGAGTTGACCCATTCGATGTAGCACACATTTGCTACTGGGAAAATATGCTTCCAGAGCTTTACGTGTAGTTCAATAAATTTTTGTTAATTCAGGTTTGGTGAGTTTAGGTTCTGTTGGGTAAAGTTATGTTAAATAAATTGATATCAGGCAAGGGTTGATCCTTCGCAGTTGTCACTGGGATTATTTTGAAATTTATTTGCCGCAGTGCATGATTTTTCGTCATTTTTTGAGGCTATGGCTCAACCATGACGTGATGGGTAATTTATGATACCGAATTTGAATTCAGCGCCCCAAAATCCATAGGAATATGTGTGTCTTGTTACCAGATCCGCACACTTTTTTTTGTGTGGCTGCGTTATTACTTCAAACTAATAGAAAAGTGTTAAATATTTTTTTTAAACAGCAATTTTCTATCATTACGCCAAAAGAATATAAATATAATATATACATCTAATATAAATTATATAATAATATAGGTACAATATAATTAGTAAAATAAAATTAATGCTAATAAATCGTTTAAACAATTGAATGACTGGGAACAATGAGGAGCTACCCCGTATACGAAGATTTTTTCAGGAAAACGGAAAAAATGTTCACCGAGTACATATTAAGATAGCCTTTCGAGGAACTTTTTTATTTTATTAAAAATAGTACAATTAAATTTGTTCTCTTTCTGAGAAAAGCACGAAACATAGGACAGATAGGATAATACAAATAGCCAAGAAAGTGAATTTTGAAAATTTTGTGATTCCCGACCATTCAATTATTTAGGTTAAATTCATTTCTTGATTAGCCAGGATTGGCAGCTTCACTTGCCTTTTAAAGCTCATCGTAAAGAATACCGTGAACTTTAAAAGTCAAATCAAGTTAAGAAATTCTCTCCAGGAAATTGAAGTAGAGTTTCAATCATTGATGCTAGAATGTCCTAGCAGTTGTTTTATTTTTTTAACCACGTGATTATTGGAGATTAGGAAGAAAGAGAGAAAGAAATTAAATTAAAATAATAATCATCCGTACACTAAGTGGGGGTTTCAAATTGATTACTGAAATAAGATTCATTTTAATTATGAATCACGATTTTATTTACAAATTTCGAGGAGACAACGCCGAAGCGACGTGAATGCTACGTACATTTTCGTTCGAGATGAGAAGCTGAAACTTACTACACTCAATAAGTTTTCATGCAAACGCCAGACACCGAGAACGCCAGAAATGGTGATAAATTTGAAAGCGTATAAACAAAAAATTACCTGAAATTTTATAAAATTATAAACCTTGTCACAATTCTGCTATTTCACGTTGCAGAATCGATAACAGTTTCATTCGATAAGTTAAAACATTAGAAAAAATCTGCTTGTTGCGCAGACACATCGTCATCGCGCGCGGCTCGCTTCGCTTACAAGTTTGAGAGCGCCTTAGACGCGACTTATGCTTCACGCGCTTCGCTCTTGATAATGTGTTTACCTCACGCTATATTCTCGGTCTTTGTAATTCCCCCTACATTTGTACACATGCCTTTTAAAATTAAAGGTCAAAGCATCGACAACTGTAATTTGGTGATTGTGAATCCTCTTTAGTTAAAGCTCCTTCGGCTTTAACGAACACATTCCCATCACGTAACTTGTGCTTCGCATTCAATTTTTTTTAAATCTGAACTTTTCTACATTATGTTTAGTACCATTATAGCAAATAAAGGTTACATTTATTTCTGTACCTCGGCCTAAGATTGCTTATTAGAGTGGTCCAAGAATGCATGGAAATTTTTTTTTGTATGCTAGCAGGAAACGATCCCCTCCTTTTTATTCAAAATTCGAAAAAAGAAATTCCCTCATTTTTTTATTTTATTTTTTTTAACAGGTGCCGATTTTGACTTGAAATTTCCCATGTAAAATGTATGGGGAAAAATCACTTATTTGGGTTTTTAGAATAATTTTTTAGGATTTGAAAAAGTGTCACGGAAAAATATGGGGGACTGTAGAGAATTATTCAACGAAAAATTTCATCTTTCAGAAATACGGTTTGACATCCCTAACACACCCCCACGTGTACTTGAAAACTACCCTTAAAACCAAAAATGTCAATTCTTCATGAAATCGACCCTTAAAAACTGTATTCTCGTCTTTCTTTACTTGAAATTATTAATATTGGTCTAGCGTTATATTACTTATCATTGGTTAATTAATTTTCAATTATTTAAATAAATAGAATTTGTTTAAATAATTTTTTTCTCGAAAATTCGTGTTTCTCCCTAAAAATTATTACTATTAGTCTAGTGGAATGTTTATTAACGTTGTATCATTAATGTTTTGTTATTTATAAAAATTAAATTTGTTTAAGCAATTTTTTTGAAAACTCGTCTTTTTCATTAAAAATTATTACTATTGGTCTAGTGGAATATATATTATTTCATTGATTTTTAATTGTATAAACAAATGGAATTTTTTTCAAAAATGTTGTATTGAAAATTACTAATATATCGTCAGTGGAATATTTATCAACATTGTTTAGTTAATTTTATTTTTTGGAATTTTTGTAAAATAAAAATTATTACTTAAATATTGCTGAGAAATTGATTATTATTAGATTAATTACTAATCAGTAATTAATTCTTACTAATAAATGATAATAAATCGTTTATATAAAGTTCTAATTATCTGTGGAAAGTAGAATCTCATTTATTATAAAAAAATGTATATTGAAAACCCGCAAGAAAATCAGAATTAGCGCCACAAACTAGCAAAAGCCAATTTCTCACTTATGTGGTTTTTTAGGACCCTAGAAAACGGACTTATGGATGTGATATAAAAAACGTTTTGATACGAGAAAAAGTCTTAGAGGGGCAATTCTACATTTTAAAATGTCCGAGGAAATTTCTTTATATCATTTTTTGATAGGACTTGTCATTTGAGTCTCATTTATAAAAAATACCAGCTTTTAAAAAAACCCGCAAAATGTCTTTGAACCATTTCCCGACGGAACCCGAAATTTTTATTTCATTTAACGAAAGCTAAATGCAAAAATCGAACACAAAACAGCGACGTGATCCATTTTTATAGAGCTGTTTAAAAGTTATGACGTTTTTCTTTTGAAATATCGCTTTTTCTTCAAGTTTGATTATCTCCGAATCTATGCAGTGTAGAAAAAGTCTAAGAGAAAAAATGTTTTTGCAAGTAGAATAAGGATCTACTAAAAAATATCATTCAGGAAAAAGAATTCGCCATTCTTACCATGGAGACTTTTTTTAATTGAATTTTTTATGTAAAATATTGCATTTACTAGATTAAATAATATCACCTAATAAATAAATATATCCTTAATGATATTTTGTTAGTAGATCCTTGTTCTACTTGCAAAAATTAACATTTTTTCTCTTTAGATTTTGTTTACAGTGCATAGATTCAAAGATGATCAAAGTGTAAGAAAAAGCAATATTATTGCATCTATTTTTCTTCTCTACCTAGTGGTCCAAAAATTACAGACGGTTTGGATTTTTTTCTGAAACATGCATTTCTATTCCAAATAATTCAGTTTCAAATTGTTTATTTTTGAATTTATGATTTAAGATTTGCCACTCTTAATAAACAGGCAAAAATTTATAAACGTTAAGATATGACTCTTCTTTAAATTGATAATTTCAAATTGAATGGGTTAGAAATGGAATATCTTAGACTAAATTAACTTTAAATAGGATTTGATTTAAATTGGAAACTAGATAAAAGTGTTTAATTATGATATATTAATTTAAAATTATTAAGAGTTTTTTCGATTTGAAAAAATTTAATTTTTAAAGTTATAATCTATAATTTGTTTAATTTAGAACAGATTCAGAATCCTTTTCTAGAACCAATTATTGATCATATTTTCACTCTCGAATTATATTTCAGGTTTAGAAACAATTAATTAATCTATTTTTACAGTTGATAATCCTAAATCCTTTTTTTATCAAACATGTTTAATTTCAAAATTCCCAAGAAATAAATAAATTCACGGTCATTTTTCGGTTTTTCCATTCACAAACAAATTTTCCGGTTGCTTCCTGGCTTCCCGGTTCAGCGGCCATAATGAATAACTTCAAATTAACACATAAAATATTAGACAACCTCCAGAATAAAATCGTTTTCAAACCACAACTTTCATATGTTTAAAAACGAATTCTTCAAACTTCAATCATTTTTAATGAAAGATAATAAATGCAACAATTAAATTAAATATTCTTTTTTTCAAATCATATATATTTTAACAGAAGGGTGTTTTTATTTACTTGCTATAAATGTATAAATAAGCCTGCTAATTCTTACAATATAATAAAATAACTCCTGATGAAATGGGAATCAGCTCACATTTTCTGAATAGCCCTGATGCCTGACCTACTCGAACTTTATAGCATATTTATGTTTCTTGGTTAGGTATGGAACGCGATATAGATGTAATAATGTATTTCAATTTCATGCAATTATTAAAGTTAAATTTTGTACATGTGTCAAAGATATATAATATTTATAAATTGTATAATACATGTAAGCACGTGTGTTAGTAGATAGTGATGATGACTTTCCACAGAATTTGGACGTAGCAAGAATTCATTTTTGCTGGCGCAAAAAGTATGAATGGCATGTACAAATCCAATATTTAGAGAGGTATATTTTATTTTCTTTGCTTTAATCTGCAACTAATTGTTTGTCTCATTTTAACTAACTGGTAGATAATATTTATTTACTAGTTGTATAATGGCTGAATGAATCACGAATTTCATTTTAAAGATTCTTTATCAATAGAATGTATATCTTTACATCAAATAGTTTCCCTTTTTAATGTATATGACTAGGAGCGAAATTTTAATGAAATGCCGTAAAGTCCTCAGTTTGTCGAACCAAGTTATGTAAAAAGCCTGCCGTGCGCGTAGCGCGTGATCAGAATATCGCCGCATAGCGAGTCCATTTTTAGTCTCAAAATAGATGTTATGCATACTTGAACTACACAAAAGAATCAAGAGCATTAGCGCCTTTCGGTTCACCTTGATCGCAGCTACCCATGCTGAATTATGCTGTCTTTTTTCTTAATTATATAATAATAATAAGAATGAACCTAATTATGTGAGAAACATAATATATCTACATAGTTATAAATGATTTCAGGAGTAATAAAATAATAACCACATTTTTTGTATTCTAATTTACACTTTATAAAATTTTATTCAACTTAACCAAAAAAAATTTTAATCTATTTTCTAAATATTGAGCAGCAATCTCATTGATATGAGTTTAATATTATATCATTTTTCACCAATATAAATTTCGTAATTAAGAGATTTTATATTCACAGACGAGTGAGAATTAAGTTCGGTTCATTGGCCATACAACGTAACAATGTATTTGATACTCCTATACTTGTGGTTAACAAATTTTAGCGTGACGAATGTATGTCCTATACCGCCACTTGTAATTTCACAATCCTCAGAACCAGTGCCTTGATCCGAAACAATAATCTGGGAAATTTTTGGCATATATCGAGGATTCTTTTTAAATTTATCCTCAAATCTTTGCTTTATTTTTTTACTTGGAATCGGAACCAGAAAAGTCAGCACGTTATCATGGTGCCATGTATGTTTATGTGCAGTTGCGTTCGCTTCAATAAGTATAGGTTCGTCATTCTCCTTATATCTTCCAAAGACGTAATCATGTTTTGGATATTTCATTGATTTGAGTTCTTGCACACATATTATAAAAATGACAAAGACCGAATTGAATAACACCTTGTTCACCGTCATTTTTAAAGTATTTGCGGATAGGCTCAATTTTATTTTGCGTAAACTGAATCAGTTTCTGAGGACAGTACCTTTAAATTCATAGTCAAAATTTAGTAAAAGACTGCAACGCTCTGATAAATGCGATCGACTTTTATATCAGATTTTTCAGGGATGCTTAGTCATTGATGGAAGCCAACAGTACCAATTTCCACTGTAAATAAAAAGTATTATTTGACGGCTAATTTCTGGTATTGAAATAAGACTCATAAAAAGCAATCTACAGTGGTACTAACATGAAACCACTCATGGGAACCGAGATTCGTTTGTTTTACATTTAAATTAGCAGCATGGCTTTATTCTGTTTAAAAATAGGACATGCAAAATTTCATTATTTTTGAATTTATGATTAGAAAAATTCTGCAATCAATTTAGGCCGATTTTTTATTTTCCTTTGTTTAAAGTTTTACGTTAATGCGAGTAGCGTAATAATTTATATTACAAAAAGTTGTTTCAATCTCCTTGCCAAATCTAGATTAGTTAACTTTAAATAATTATGTCACAGAAAATTAAACCAAATGCGGCTATTTGTAGCGAAATTTTCCGTACAAATAACCCCTTTACACGTTCCCCCTATTCGCAACGAAATCTCGTTACACGCAGCCATGACCATAATAATAATGACGTAAGATAACAGAAATAGGAAAGGTGACAAATAGAAAATTTGCACCTAAGTCACCTCCAGTCACTGTCAGTAACGCGTTACCTGAAACGTTAAATTTGGTTTAGTAATGACGACAGTAATAAGTTACCAGAGTGGCGGTTCAGCTGACGATTTCAAATTCCCGATCATTTTCTGTTTTTTTTGTCCGTCAAGTTTTTCAATTTCCCCGGTCAAATAAAAATAAATTATTCATATTTTCCTAAAAAAGGAAACACTTATTTTAATTTATGGCGTTCATTCCAAATATCCTTTAAAACAACAGAGCAAAACATTTCAAAATGAATGAATTTTGAAACAGATTTCTCAATTTTGCACTGAAAAATATCAATTTAAAAAAAAAATTGAATATTTAAATCTACAGACTGGCAATCTGAAGGACCTGAGCTCATATTCCAGCGGAGCTAAAGAGCGATTTTGTACAATCTTAAAAATTGATCAATATTTTAATAATATTGATTATGACCAAGTAGACAAGACAAAATTAACATCTTAAACTATTAATTAATTTCCCTGGTCAACAAACCTACATCAATAATAGAATATCAATTTCATGTTTAGAAAGAAAAAATCTTACAAGTATAAGGAATAACGTTGACATTCTCCTTGCAAGGAGAATATGAGGAATGTGTTCTCGTCTCTCCGTAGCTCAGTTGGTAGAGCATCAGACTGGCAATCTGAAGGACCTGGGCTCATATCCCAGCGGAGCTAGAGAGAGTTTTTTTCACAATCTTAAAAATTGATCAATATTTTAATAATATTGATTATGACCAAGTAGACAAGACAAAATTAATATCTTAAACAACAAAAAATAAGTGTTTGATTAAAAAAATATCAGTTTCAACCGAAAAAATTTAATTTTAATCAAACACATTAATTTTCCACAAAAAATCTGGCCGCTTCGCGGACACATTCTCGTCGCTCGTAAGTTTGAACGCACCTAGGGGGCGCGACGGTTGAATCTCGCGCTCGGATATTTATTCTTTGTATTTGGAATGCTTGAATAAAACTTTATCGAAAAGTTCTCTTTTAGATGGCAGTATTTGTATGCGTCTTCATATTCTGAATTGTCTACTTAATTAAGTATGGCGAAAGATTAAGTTCCTCAAGGTGTGTAGGCTTTGAGGTACACATTCTCATCGTGACACTCGTGCTGCGCGCTCAATTTCCAATAGATATTTGTAAACAGTTTTTGCTGAATCTTTTTTTTTCTCTCTGAACTTTCGTTGTTTTTCCACACATTTTTAAATTTTTTTTAATTTTCAATGTTATTTTTCACGAATAAAACAAAAAGTACGCATTTCTATCAACAAGAGATTCTTAACAAAACTGTAGATTTTTTTTGGATTACGATTTTTGTATTCATCTTTTTTCGTATCCTACATATTTTTACCATACAGTGGAATTTTTATTTTTCATTATTTGTTGGGCAATCAAAATTTGAATTTTCGATTTTCCAAGAAAATCCAAAAATTTGTTATGATAATCTTGTAGGGCTTCCAAAAAGCAATGTTTTTTTTACTTATTTTCATATCGTGTGTTTTTCTCTCAAAATTTGGATATTTGGTTGATTCAAAAAATGTTGAAAATGATATAACTCTAAGAATTTTCGTTTTATCGAAAAAAGTCATAAGGATAAATTGTTTTCCTTTTGAAAGCTATAAATATCCGTGCATAGAATTTTCAAATTCGGAAAAAAGTGGTCTCAACCATTTTCAAAGTGCGCTTACTTTTTGAATTTTTATTTAAAACAGCTGGTTAACGAACTGGTACTTCCTTTTAGAACATAAAAAGTGTGCCAAATATGGATTTGATCCCTTCATTTTTTCGAGACTTATCGTGTTTACGGACAGAAGGCCGGACGTTCGGTCGGATGGACGGATGGATGAACAGGCAGACGCCATCGTAAAAACTTGATTTTCGGATTCAGGGGGTCTCGAAACGTCGAGATCCCTTGAAAATACTCTCTATATCATAAATGATGAGAATGTAAAAAAAAGAATAAAATTAAAGAAAGGAAAAAATTAATTTTCTACGAAAAAGGTGAATTCTCACCAGAGCATATCTATTTTACTACTAAAGGCGAAGTTTCAACAAATTACAGAAATTCCCAAAGAAATAGTTTAATTTCCAACTGTAGAAGTATAATGTTCAAACAAACATGATATAGTTAAATTTGCAGTTAAAACATCAATTTTTAATTTAAAAAATCTTATTTCAAACCAAAGAAATGAATTTTGAACTAAGGAAATTAATTTTCTACAAAAAGAATTAATTTTCAACAAGTCCCAGGAATTTGCCAACAAAAAGGTGAATTAGTTACTAAGAAGATTAATTTTCTAACGCAAAAGACAAAGCTTGAACAAAATACTGACATTTTCAGCCAAATAGTTAAATTTTCAGCTGAAGAAGATAAACTTTCAACTAAACAGGAAATAGTTAAATTTTCGGAAAAATACCAATGTTTTTAATTTTAACAAAACAGTTAAATTTCAAACAAGAAACAATTTTTCAACTAAAATAATGAATCATCAACCAAAAAAATGAATTTTTAACAAATCAGTTTAACTGTAATTCAACTAGTTGAATTTTCAACCAAAAAAGGGTTTTCAGTTGCTATTTGCAATCAGCGAAAATCTTGAAAATGTAATCAAATAGTTACATAAGTAATATTTTAGAAACAAAAAAAGTAATATGTAAATTTTAAAGAACTAAAAGTACACCAAGCTGTCGCTTTCAGTCAAGTGTCGGGGGTTGCCTTCAAATAACCTTGGACTGATTTTGGGGGGATTGAAACGTAAACAATGAGGGCCGCCTGACGTGTTTTCAATTGGAATATATATCTATAATATATAATGTCACAGCTGCTCTCACCCTGCTCCCCTGAGAAACTGCTTGAGCCAGCAGTTCTAGGAAGGCTGAGAACGGGGTGACTAAAAGCGAGAGTTTAGTGTAATTGGAAAAAAATTTTAACATTCATATTGGATTTACTGATACTTTCTCGCTATAACAAGAAAACTTCTGCACATCATCTGCACCACTCTCAAATCATGTAAGATTTTTTGTAAAATCTTCAACAAAATGTTGGAAGTTACACTGAGTTTTTTCTTAATAAAGGGCAATTAGTCCGCGAATCACGCGCACAATGTTCTAGTGTATTTACAATAGATTTTCAAAAAAACGAGTGATAAAGAAACATCTAATCACATTGAAAAACTAACTCTGAAACCAGTTTCATGTATTATATTGAAATAAATAAATCCTGTGATAGCTTATTTGTTTCAATTTCTGACATAGTCTTTGTAAATATATATTTATTTCATTTTTATGTTTTTCATCTTCAATTTTAATGACAACCTTTGAGAATGAAAGCTTTTTACACTAAAATTATATAAATTATTTAAATTTCTGGCGAATTTTTGTTAATATTAAAAAACGCAAACAATTAAAAGTGAAAATTTTGTCACTTGAAGTAATCAAAACGGAACTGCACATTAAAGCATTCAACGTAGAACTTGTTTGAATGTTAACATTTTACCATCGAACCTGAAAAATTTCGTGTTTCGAAATTCTTAATTCAAACGCTCAATAATTTACACGTAAAAATGGAAGCTTTTATTACTTTCAAATTAAACAATTTAAAAAAATTCAAACCTATAAACCTGTGTTATCATTTCAATGTAATTAATAAAACTACTCGCTCTTTTAATTCTACACAAAATTAAAAATAAAAAGTCTCACTTTTTATCTGATTAAAAATCTTGAATTTGTCCACGCCCACTGAATAAAAATTTTAAGCTCAATCAAAATGTTAGAAATAAATAAATTTCAATTGAAAAAATATTGAAAATCAAAATGTTCTTGTTTTAAACTTAATAACATTGTTTCAAGTACAAACGTTGCCCACCTTCAACTCATTACAAAAGGGAAAAAGTTCCTTTTCTGATTTGAAAAAGAAATAATTTCTAAAATTTCTTTCCTTCCTTTGAAAATTAGAAATGTGAAATTTAAAATTTATTTATACATAAATCCTGCTAAGTTGAATTGTTTTAATATAAACTCGTTTAGAACTAATAATCACTCAATTTTATCTATACATCAAAATTCAACACTTTAACTTGCAAATTAAAAAAAAAATTAATAAAATAATTGAAATTGTAACGTTTAAAGTTGGGATTTAGTATTTTCAAATTTTGATGATTCAAACCTTTCTATTTAAAATAATTTAATTTCAAATTGTTTATTTTTCAATATATGATGCACGATTTATCGTCGGTAATAAAAAGGAAAAAAATTGCTAAATATTAAAATAACGCCCTTTTTCTAATTAATAATTTTAAATTGAATGGGTACAAAATGAAATATTTTACACTAAAATAAACCTTAATAGGATTTAAATAGATTATAAATTGAATAAAAGCATTTAGGTATGAATCTATTAATTATAATGTATTGAATATAAAATGTTGAACTTTAAAAGCTTTTAAGTTTTAATTGTTTGAGCCTTCAGAAATTAATAGATTAATTTTTTTATGAATTTGTGAATTTTTCAAACTTGAGTAGTTTTAAATAAAAGATGCTATATGGAAAGAATAAATACAGCAAACTCACGCTTTCAGTTCAGTATCGGAAGTTACCTTCAAATAACCTTTGACTGAACTCGGTCGGGGTGGGGGGCGTAGAAAGTCAGGGTCGTCTGAACCGTTTCCAATTGTAATGAATGCTGTTGCGCAATATACTTGCCTCAGTACTCGCGCAGTGCGGCCCTTCCGAATTGACTGTCGCAACCGCTCTCGCCCTGCTCCTCTGAGAAATGACGGGAGCCAGCAATTCTATGAAGACCGAAAACAAGGTGACTGAAAGCGAGATTTCAGTGTATACATATTTTATTTTAAATATCACAAATTTTAAGAGAACGGTATTTTTATTCGCTTACTATCAATTTATCAGTCTTCTAATTATTAAGTTATAATAAAATAACTTCCGATTCAATGGGGATCAGATCATTTTCTGAATCGCTTTGATTCCTGAAGTACTCTTACTGTATAGTCGAGATTTTTTGTCTCAGTGTTTTAAGTGTTAGGTTAGCCGTGAGGTTTATTTGTTAGGGATAGAACGCATTATAGACGTAGGTTAGGTGCTCCGAAACCCGCCGCCTCCATTTTCGATTTTTTTTGCGCTTAAAGTGTGCGATTA
>NC_046659.1:86473995-86480263 GCF_010883055.1 Belonocnema kinseyi | reverse complement strand
AATTTATTGTAATTATTTAAGTTAAATTGTTTATATGTACCAAAGATATGTTTATAAATTGTATGACACGTGTAAGCATGTGTGTTAGCATGTTAGATTAGACGTAGCAAGATTTTTTTCCTGGCGTAAGAAACTTCACATGACTAGCATGTAAAATTTACATACTTAAAGAGGTAGACTTTGTTTTCTTTGCTTGAATCTATACCTAATAGTTTGTTTCATTTTACCTATCTGCTAGGTACTATTTAGTCACTAGTTGTCTCATTTCTTAATGATTAGCCAATGAAATTTTAAAGAATTTTTGTAACTAGTTTTTATATTTACAACAAATATTGCCCTCTTTTAATATAAATGACTGGGAATGAAATTTAATTTAAATTCTATAGGGTCCTCAGTTTACGGAATCAATTTATGTCAAACTTACCGATGTATAGCTGGTAGATTTTTAGTTTAAAAATAGTCGTTATACTTATTTAAAGTACAAAAAAATCAAGGGTATTCGCGCTTTTGCGCAGAAGTCAATCGTTGCTAGCCATGCTGAATTATGTTGTCTTTTTCTCCTAAATATATAATAATAATGAACCTAATTATATAAGGAACATAATATATCTACTGAATTATAACAACTTTTAGGCGAAATCAATTAATAACACACAGTTTTACCATCCTAATTTACACTTTATCACATTTTATTTAACTCGCACAAGAATTTCTTAATCCACTCTCCAAATATTGAACAGTAAACTTATCCATACGAGTTCAATATTACATCATTTTTCACAAAAAGAAATTTTGTAATCAAGAGATTTAAATTCACAAACGAATTCGAATTAAGTTCGGTTTATTGACCATACAACGTCACAAAGTATTTGATGCTCCTAAACTGGTGGTTAACGAATCTCAACGTGACGTATGTATGCCCTATCCCGCCACTTAACACATCACAATCCTCAGAACTAGTGCCTCGATCCGAAATAATAATCTGGGAAATTTTTGGCATGTATGAAGAATCGTCTTCGAATTTTTTCTTAAATCTTTCCTTTAGCTTTTTACTTGGTTTTGCGACTTGGAAAGTCCTCACGTGCTGGAGAGGCCAGTTATGCTTATGTGCAGTTGCATTTGCTTCAATAAGTATAGGCTCGTCATTCTCCTTATATCTGCCAAAGACGTAATCTCGTTTTGGATATTTTTTTATTGATTTCATTTCGTGCAAACATATTACCAAAATCATAAAGGCCAAATTGAATGAAACCTTGCTCACCGTCATTTTTAAAGTATTCGCGGATAGACTCAATTTTCAATTCCGTAAACTGAATAAGTTTCTTATGACAATGACTTTAAATTCGTAGTCAAAAATTCATTAAAAGACTGTTATGGTATGATAAATGGGATCACCTTTTATACGACATTTTTCAGGGATGCTTAGTCATTTATGGAAGCTAACAGTACCAATTTGGATCTAGTGTTAACAAAAGAGTTTTACATTCAACAAAGTAATTTTATTTCCAAACTAAAAGATAAGCTTTCGACTAAAATGAAAATGGTCTAACTGAAATACTTGAATTTTCAATTTAAAAAAGATAAATTTTCATTTTAATTGTAAAAGTTTAAAAAATAAAAGATCAACTTTTAACCAAAAACGGACTTTCAAATTTTCAGTTGAAAAAATTAATTTATTAACTAAAATAATGAATCTTCAACTGGAATAGTTCAGTTTTATATCAAAAATATGAATTTGTACCTATAAAGATTAATTTTTCACAAAAAGGCGAATTTTCCACAAAGTATATAAATTTTCAAACTTGTTTAATTTTTAAATGAAAAAATATCAAATTCGTCAACCAAACAGTTTAGTTTTTATCCAAAAAAGATACATTTTCAAACAAAAATGAAATGATCGAATTTTCTGTTAAAAATCTAATTTTTAGCAAAAAACGCATTATCAGCAAAGTAGTTCCATTTCCTACTAGAATAATGAAATTTTTAGTTTGAAAAATCGATTTTCAACAAAGAAGTTACACTTTTAACCAGAAATGAAATTTTTAAACAAAATTATGAACCTTTAACCGAAAAAATTGATTTTCAACAAAAGAGTTTAACTTTCAACCATATAGTTCAATTTTTAACTAAAAAATATGAATTCGCAATAAATAATGGAATGAAATTTTTCTATTGTAATTCAGCAACATTTATTCTTTGAAATACTACTTCTACTCTTAAAACTACTTGAAGTACTTCTTTATCTCAAATTTAGCAGAGGGAACTTTCAAAATGTAACACATTCTGACTTGAAACAAGGATTCTTTTAAATGCTATTCCTCTAAATCTGAATATTTCTTTTGAAAATCATCTCAAAAATTCCTTTTTTCGAGCGAAATTATACTTCTTTACGGAAACGCCGTGTCCCGAAATAAAAAAAGACACTATTTTCTAAAATTCCCTGTTCCAAGTCAAGGTGAATGAAGAGTAAGAGGATAAAACGTGATTGTTTCTGTATATTTAAAATATCATCAATCCGATTATCAATCTTAAGTTATAAAAAAAATCTCATAGAGAAATAACTTTCAAAAGGTTTTTCGTATAGTGGAAAATAATAAACATACAATAATAAATTATAATTTAGGTAGAGTAAACTGAGATAATCTGAAAAATCTGCGACTGTTGATGAAGTAGAAATCGCTTTCCTAAATTGAAAAAAAACTATTGAAATAATAAAAACTTGAATGTTTCTAACATGGAAAATTTATTCCCGTTTTCTAATTAAATTCCCCGTCATTTTCCGGTTTTTCACGTTCAATAAAGATTCCCGGTATTTCCAGGTTTCACGGTGAAGTCGCCACCCTGATTACCTATTTAAAAAAGTAACATCAACGCTTTACAATAAGAAAATAACTTAAAATATTCAAAATTCGGATAGACTCTTATGCTTCTCATTAGGATGGGCATTATTTTATGCAAAAACTGAAGAAAATTATTTTTGTTAAAAACGGTCACACCCATATGTTTCAATCTAATTTCTTTTTCACTTTCCTTATTAAAATAAAAAAGTATATTCATAAAGCTTAGATAGTACGTGCAAATACAAAAAATGGCCAAATCGAGAAAAAAAATTCATAAATCACCAATTTAAATAACATTTATTCAAATTAAGCTTACTTTGTTATATTAAAAATAATCGCATTCTATTTTTTACTTTAAAAAATTGACAAGAAAAGTTAACAAAGTAAAAATTAGTCATTAGTTTGATTAATTAACTTTATAAAGTAAAGGCTTGCGGCATGTACAGAAAAAATCTGGCTATTTGTATCGAACTTTCGGTACAAATCGTCTCTTTTTCGAATCCAGTACCGAAATAAACATATATTGAAAAGGGCGTTTCAAAAAGATATACAATTTTTCATATCCTATATTTTCACGGAATGATATTTTTTTACGAATTTCTAAGTTCCGAATGTAGACAAATACACTGAAATAAATGAATTGCTGATACAGTTATATTGCTGGTTATATCAGCAATCTGTATGGCTGGAATAAAAATATCGATGGCTGATCTAATGCGCAATATGATTGTACCAGTAATTCATTTCTTTCAATGTATAGAAAAAAATAATTACCGATACGGAAAATTTCTGAAAAATAAAAATGACCGTAAATGTTTATTCCCAAAATTTCAAAACCTGAATTTTAATTTCCCGAGTAATATTAAATTGCCGACTTTCAAATTGTCGAGAAAGAAAGATTTAATAGTACATTTGATAATAAGCACCCCATATAAAATAAATAATTATTTTGAGAGAAAGAAAACTATTAATTGTTTTTGAGAGAATTTGTAAATTCCACAATTCGTTATTTTCCATAATATAATATGTCTGCAAATTACTATTTTCGAGAGTTTCAAAATTTGGCAATTTCCTATTCTTGTGAATTTCAAAATTCCTCTATATACAATTTTTGATTATTTCGAATTTAAAAATTAGGTTATTGTATTGAAGAACTTGAAAATTCTGCGATTTAATATTTTCGGGAACTAGAAAACTCGATTTCAACATTTTTGTATTTTGAAATTTTGAGAAAAAACATTTTCAGTGATGTTATTTTCTGTCGGAAATTTTTAATTTCAGAAATTCTGGTTGTAATCACTATTTTTTCGGTATTTATTCCACAATCGGAATTTGGAAATTCGCGAAATTATGTCATCCCATTTTCACGATGTTTCAGGAGAGTCACAAAATATTCCAAAACATTTAATTTTCATTTTAAGAAAGAAATAAAGACATACTTTCGGGATATATAAGTGCTGAATTGAAGCTTGAAAAATTGGGCTACGAAATAGTATTAGGTTTCGAGAAAGTGGAAAATTTGTTGACTGGTTGAAGAACAAGTTTTCTTAATTTTGGACGGTAATTAAAAATCTAATTTTCCAAGTTATGCAGCCTTTTTTCTCAAATAATTAATAATAAATAACCTGATTATGCAAGAAACTTAATATTTCTATACTTAATTATACATGATTGCAGGAGGAACGAAATAATAACACATTTTTTTCGAAATCGCAATTTAAATTTTTTTAATTGTATTCAACTTCGGCAAGAATTTGTCTACATTTTCTGCATTCAAATTTATTAAGAAGTCAGAATTAAGTTCCGTTTATAGAGCATTCCCAGTAACGAAAAAAGTAATATCCCTAAGAAAGGGTGGTAACGAAATTTAGAGTCACGTGATATCTGCCAATACCGCTATTGACTATCTTACAGTCTACAGACCCAGCGTCAACGCCATAGTCAAAATTTAGTAAGACTGCAGACCTTTTCCACATGGAATCATCTTTTATACAATTTTTTGTCGAGAATGCTTAGTCATTAATTATTATAGTACACAGTACTCATTTCCGCAATAGGCAGGGAAAGTCGGCTGATTAGCAAAATTCAGACACAAGTTTTAAAGAAATATGTGGACGCCGATTTTGTATTGTCTAAATGTTAAACTTTGTTTTGTATCTTCTTGTTAAATCTGGCTTAGTTTAATTTGACTAATTCCATAATAGTAAACTAATCCACTAGAAATTAGCAGAAAATTAATAATTAATATCCCCCTGTTACATAGTACGCCCCCCCCCCCCCGTACTTCTCTATCAGACACGCAATTAATGCAAACTTTTCTTAAATAGATTTGGAAAGTAAAATATTGACACAATTATGTAGAAATTTACATTTTTAAAAATTGTTGATATGGCGTTTCAAAAGGACATATAATAGTTCTACGGTGTGAAATAATTTTTCTGAATATTTAAAGTCCCGAATGTAGAAAAATACGAAAAAAATAACTTCCGAAACAGAAATTTTGCATTTTCCCGAACATAGTTAATTTCCGCATTTTCAAATTCTTGACAAAAAAGAAAATAAAAATAAGATTTAATATTATAGTTGAATATAAATACTTTACATAAAATAAGAGATTATTTTAACGGAAAAATTTGATTACATTTTTTGAGGAATTTGTAAATTCCGCAATTCACTATTTTCCGGAATTGTAACGAGATAATTCTACAAGAATGTGGTGCAGAAGAGACGCTAGTAGACACATGGGAAAGAAATCGGTAAAGATGGTTCGGGCATGATGAGACAGTGCCAAATGGACGACTAACGAAACAAGTGTATCAAGGTAAAGTTAATGGCAACGTCCCCAGAGGTAGACCGCGGAAAGAATGGTCAGAATGTGTGAATGAGACTCTAGCTAGAAGAGACATAAGAAGTCACAGAATCACGAGAGCCTGCATGAAAAAATGCATGGACATAAAAAAGCCAGAGAAGTTTGCCAGGACAGGGAAGTATGGCGGCAAATACTTAGTAAAAAGAGTGTCAGTAGAGTGAATGACGCCTGAAACAAAAGACCTTGGCGATTGCTAGAGAGATTGATCAGCAACCTGGGTCGGAGCAGTGTTGCGGAACGAACGTGTTATTTATTTAAATAACACGAGAATTCTGGATCAATCTGAAAACTCTCTTATTTCTTACACACACTACTCCTTTCTCCTACCGAGTGAGTCACGCCTACTCCGAAACGGAAATGGCTTAATGGTGCAATAATAATAATAATGAAACTTCAGGAACTATTTTCGGATATTTGGAATTTAGAAATTCGGCTCATTCGGGATTTGTTAAACTCGTGAAATTACCAGGTGTATACATATGAAACCGGTATTGCCATTTAGCGGCCAGTAGGCACACTTGTAGGCACTGTCGGAACTTACCATTTGTGCTAATTGGCG
>NC_046659.1:86464287-86473895 GCF_010883055.1 Belonocnema kinseyi | reverse complement strand
ATCCATAAATTGCCTGAGAGGTGGACAAAATGTGTAGCCAGCGAGGGCGCATACTTTGAATAAAGTATTTGTTATCATTCTCTTGAAATAAATGTGTTTTTTCTTGAAAAAATACCGGTTTCATATGTATACACCTGGTATGTCTTCGGGACGACTGCAAAAATTCCGAAAAATAAAATGTCTGAAACTGTAAAATTTCCAAAATTTAAAAATTGCCGAAATGTAAATATCGCGAATTACAAAACTTCTGAAAAATAAAATTCCCTTATAGTTTATAATATTGCCGAATTTGCAAATTCCCGAATAGTAAAATTCCGACGGAAGCTTGCCGAATTATAAAATATCAGAACTGTTAAATTCCAGAATTAAAAAATTCTAGAATTTTTAACAATAAAAAAATTGTTTTTAAATAAATTTTTTATTTTTAATATAAAAATAATCGTATAAAAATAGTATTTAAAAAATTAATTGAGAAGCCCGCACAACTCAAACGAACTAAAAACACCTCAAAGGCCTTATCCGAAAATGATAACATTTTTCAAATAAAACAAACTTCGAAGAATTCAATTCAGTACTGATTCATCTGGCAGTTTCTTTCACACTCTTTTCAAGTTAATAATTCGATTTTTTTATAACTTTTTTTGTAATTTAAAAAAAATACTTTAAAAAAAAAATTATTAAAAAATAAAATTTTTCATTCAGAAATTTTTTAAAATAATTGTTATTTCAAATTCAAACAATAATTTTCAAAAACCTTAGACATATGAAAAATATATTTATAAGGTTGGCTAATCATGCCGAGTTTTCGGGACGACTACTTCACCCCTTTGTGCAACTCTTTCAACTTATGGAAAAAACAGTATAATTGTACAAATTTGAGAATTTTCCGCTTCGGATATTTTCACAGAAAAAACTGAAGTTTTCATTGGAACCCATTTTTGGTTCCAAAGGAGCTGCAACACATTTGCAACACATTTGGGGTTCGAAAAGATCTCAAATGTAATTGAACCTATTCCTAAAGAACCTATTTTTCGCTTTGCCCACTTCGATATTATGATTAATTAATAACACAATATTTACCTTAAATCACACATGTAATCGAACTCTGGTGGACATAAATTAATGAAGATAATTAAATTACAAAATAATAACGTAATTAAAGTAAATATAATGACTTGATAATATCATTTGCAGGTTATGTAGTAAACTTGGAAATTTAAAGGCTTATTCATGACAGTGCTCACAATCTTGGCAACTTTTTGAACTGCGCTTGCGTCGCGCCGGCAACACAATTGGTTACTGTCGGCGCGCTGATTTTGAATAGTGTGGATATTCGTGATGTTTATAATTAATAATAATTATAAAATGCATTAACAGTAATTTCTTAATCCTACAATAAGATTTTGAAGTGACAGATAAAAATTTAATTCGATTTTAATTAAAAAGACGTTATGAATTCTGAGTTCAGAGAAAGAAATCATTTTTTGTTAGCACAATGATTAATCTTATCGAGTTTCTAATTTTTATTGTTTTCATTTACAACAATTTGACCTAAAATAAAATCAATAAAGTTACTAAAAATAAATTGAAAATTTTGTTTTTTTCTACAGTCTCTTAAAGAAATGAAAATATGTAATCTAATTATTTAAGGAACATAATAAGTCTATACTTAATTATAAATGATTTAAGGAGGAACGAAATAATCACAGATTTTGTGAAAAATGCAATTCACGCTTTATTAAATTTTATTCAACTTCTGAAAGAATATTTATAAATTTTCTACATTTAAATTAATGAAAAAGTCAGAATTAACTTCAGTTTATTGACCAATCAACGTAACCGTATAATTAACCTCATTATTCACGTGGTTAATGAGATATAGTGTCACGTGATATTTTCCGGGACCGCCATTGATAATCGCACCTTTCATAGAGCCAGAGCCTTTATCGGTCACAACAACCTCGGAAATGCTTGGAATGTATTGGGGATCTTTGACTTTTTCTGGCGGTAACTTTTCCTTCAAATCATCGTCCGGAGGTGGAACCACGTAGGTGAAAATATGACTGTCGGCACGGAATTTTTTGTGTGCTACTGCTTGCTGCTCCGCCAGTATAACTACGTCACCATCCCTATGTCCGCCAAAGTGATAATCAGACTTACTAAAGTGGATGTCGAGTCCTAGCACACACATTACCAAACCCGTGGCAGATACTACATTCAACAAAATCTTCTTCATTGCCATTTTTAATGTACTTGTGGATAGACACAATTTTATTTGCGTCAATTCAACAAACTTCTTCTTGTAATTATTTCATCTCCCTTGTCCAAATTGAATAAGTGACTGCAATGCTCTGTGAAATGGAACCACGTTTTATACTTTAATTTTCAAGAGTGTCTAGTCATTAATAAGAGTCAACAGTACAGATTTCCGAAATAGACATGAAAAGTCCGCTGGTTACGAAAATTCAGCACACAAACAAAACAAGAAAATATATTTACAGACCGAAGTTTTAATTCAGTTTGACTAATTCCATTACAAAAAACTGAGCCACTTAAGATTAGCAGAAAATTACTAATTAGATTAGGGGCTATCCATAAATTAGATAATAAATTTTTTGCCTATTTTTTACTCCCTTTCCTCCCCCACATAACATTTCGCAATATAATGGTTTGCCCCCCACCCCGCCTGTGTTACGTACTCTTTTCAAATATTTTTTTTTCATTAACGAAGTGTCTTGGCGTCCGGAAATACAGAATCACTAGTCTAATTTTTTTTTAATAAGCTTGGCTACTATTCCCTAATTTAGGGGACGACTAGGCGCAACCTTTTATTAAACTTTTATTAATTTCTAAAATTCAAAAGTTTTCAATTGGAGGAATTCACAAAATACGTAATACCTTTAGGGTGGTGGGGGGAGCATTTGCCGAATTATATTTTTCCATGTTAAGACCAAAGAAAAAATTTCACGCAGAGTGGGAGGGGCTCAGAAGTTCCTAAAAAACGTATCACGTATTTTGTGAATTGACCCATTGTAACTATTTAAAATTTTCGAAATTTTAATTTTACATCTTTGAAACTGAAGAGCTTTCATTTTTAAGTTTCACAATTCAAAATTCTGTAATTCTGATGATTTATAATTTTTTTTTCTAATTTGAAAAATTTAGAATTGAAAACTCTTAATCTTCGTAATCAGCGACATTTAATAATGTTAACATACACATTTTTTAAATCACACAGAAAAATATTTATTTTAAATTAAAGAAACCTTTTCTTCAATATATTTTTTTTCATTTAAAAAAAATAATAAGTATATAAAGAAAGAAAATGAATTATATTATCAAAAAATGTTATTGAAAAGAAAACCATTTCTGGAAACGAAAGACATTTCTTCGAAGCAAGAGAAACTTCGTCGAATCAAGGAAGCTTTTCTTTGATAGAGAGCCAATGAATATTTTTCATCTTAGGTTATGATTATTATTTATATTTCATAGTACTCCAGATTTAAGCATGTATGTTAATTTTAGACATAGGAAATAAAAATAAGAAACTTGTTATAAGCGGGCTACTTCATTTAGATTGAAACTGTTTATTGTAGTTTTAGGTATTTTCACTCCTTATAGTGCAAAGCTCGATAAACTTATAAATTTCGAATAATTTTAGGAGTATAAGTAATTTCAAAGTAAGGAAGAAAATTAAAATACTAATCTAATTATACCGATATTTAAGTCCTTATATCGTTATACTATACACCGAATACACAGATTTTTTACGGCATCAATTTTTCATGTCGGCTGTACAATATTCATCTAAAGTATACGTATTCTAGAAATGAGAATCATGACAGGTAGAAAAGTGTGATAAAATGAACTTGTAAAAAAGATACGTCACCTTCACCCGGATAACGTATTCACAAGTTACTGAACTTGAAAATGTAAAAACAAGAATTATAAGAATTATTTACACATCTGGTCTATTCCACCTTACTATACTGACTTTGAAAATGATTACACGCCTTTTTATGTCGTAAACAAACAAAACGAAGCGTTCACTGTTTCATAAACGAAACTGCTAGAAAATTATAAATATTTTTATTCATTAACTTTTGTGAAATAAAATTTTCATACTTCGTCTATTCTATTGATAAAATCATAAAATATAAGTATTTTATTCGTCAAACCCTTCGTTACTAATTTAATTAATATTTACTATACGCTAAAAATTCTCTCCATTAAACGTTGAACTTTGGGCTAAAAAGCAGTTATGAATCATTAAATAGTTATGTCATTATAAAATGTATAGCCAGTTCTGATTTTCTTAAAGCATGTAAATTTATTTTAGACAATATCATTGAAACTTTACTAGCTAAAGCAATTGAGAAAAGAATCGTATAACTTAAGCTTTAAAGAGTTACTAAAATTAAAACTCTTTGTCAAATTAAAAATGATGTTTCATATCACATAAAATAATGAAGAGTTTACACCAATAATCCTTTAATAATACTAAATGAAACACTTTAGATAGACTTTTTTCATTTGCTTTTAATAAAAATAGTTTAAAAGAAGAAAGAAACCTGTTATGTTAAACAATAATAAAAATAATGCATATGGAATAGAACAAAAAATAAATCTTCACCTTGTCTTTGGACAAGAGTGAAGTAAACCTAATTTTTTTATCTCTAATGTATTGTATCATATGATTAATTCATATTGAAAAAAACGTCATAATATAACATTCTTCCTTTTTATTTTTTAGAATTTTTTTATTCCTGGCTCATATGAAATGTACGAGAGTAAAACAAGTCAAGCCAGATAAGAAAACAAGACGGAACCTCCTTATGAAACTAGCCTTCAACTTTTTAGATCTTTATTTCACATGTGAAATTAGTTTTTTTAAACCAACTCCGACTCCGAGAAAGTTGGCCCGACTATGGGCCAATAAAAATTCACGCATGGGATATATTAATGCTAGATAGCTGCGTTTTTTCTGAAATTTTAAACTTTTTTCCTATTTGTTACTTAGCGAGTTAGGAATTTACAGTTTTTTCTGAATTTTTCAATAAAGGGGGCTGATTATTAATTTAAGTTATCAAAAACTATTGCTTCAACAATTTATTAATATTTTTTGTAATATTCTCTTGGAATTATGGTAAAAAGTCACAAGTTTTTCTGAAACTTTCAGTTTTTTCCACTTTTCGCTTACAGCGAATTAATAATTGATGAAATTGAAAAAAAATGTTTAAACAAATTGTTATAGTTTATTACTATCTTCTCCTATAGTAATCTAGATAGTTGCGTTTTTTCTTAAATTTTATACTTTTTGTTAACTTTTCAATTAGATGGGGGCAGTCATTATTTCAAGTTAACAAAAATTATAGTTTGAACCATTTATCATTATTTTCAATGATATGCTCTTTCAATAATACTAGAAAGTTGCGATTTTTAGAGTATTAATACTATTTAACAAACGTGAATGTATCAACCAAATTATTATTATTTATATCTATATTCTTTTATAATAATGTCAGAAAAATGGGACCTTTCTAACATTATCAAATATACCTATACTTTCTATTTACTATGGTAATAATTAAGGTAATTTGGCCAGCATAATTATTTGAACAATTTACTGATGTTTATGACTATCTTCTCTTATAGTAATGCCAGAAAGTTGTGGTATTTTTCCAAATTTTCTACTTTGCTTTTACTATTTAGTTATGAACAAATACTAAATATATATCAGAAAATCATGAAATCCAACTGAAAAAATTCTTCTTCCTAATGTTAATTTATTAATTGTTTATGAATAACTCAAAATTTAATTCTTAACCTCAGACTAATATTAAAAACGTAATTAATTTTACAATCCATAATAACAAATTTGTCAACTTTAACAGTTTAAAAAATTGTAAAACGGATCTAAATAATTGATTAAATTATTATATCTAACAGATATACAAACAATAAATCAATCATAATTTTTACAATCTGTTAATATAAATTCAAAGGATTTGTTCCTGTTCAGTTGCGATAGCGTTTTTGAAAACCTTTCTATTAAAAACTAAAAATGGCTTTTTATTTTAAAAGCTTTTTTTCGAATAATTCAATATCAAAGGTTTATAATTATTTGTTTTACTTTTTGAATGGTAAAAACGACTAAAAATAAATATTTTTTATTATAGAGAAATTTTTCAATTCAACTTTAATTTTTACATTCTCATTTCTGAGAATGTAATGTAATCGTCCAAATTTTCGATCTCTGTTTTTTAACGGATCTTTACGTTTCGGCACTCGCAGAATCCGAAAATCATAACATTCCATCGGTGTCTGTCTGTATGTCTGTATGCCTGTATTTCTGTATGTATGTATGGTTACCTGAATTTTGTAGCCACGCTAACTTTTGAAGGATTTGTCCAATCGAGTCCGCATTTGATACACCTCTGAAGGTACACAAAATGAAGACTAAGTTCGTTAATCAGATATTTCGAACCAAAATAAAAAATTGGGCGCATTTTCAAAATTTTGACATTTTTTTTTTTTGAAATTTTAAAAAATGTTGTGGAAGTTCCTTAAAGATGGATGAAAGACTTGCAAATTATCTAATAAATTTTTTTTTTATGAAAATTAGAAAAAATATATACTTTTCAAAAATTTGAAAATTTTCAAAAAATATAAAAAATTATTTTTTTCGTAAATCAAAAAATCTCGTTCAAAATTTTCACTAGATACCAAATATGTTTTAAAACTTTTCTAGCCGATTTTTTCGATTAGCCCAAAATTAAAAAAATTATATCATTTTGAACATTTTCAAATTTTTTTTTCTTAACATTATAAAAATTTTTGTCAAAGTTTCTTATAGATAGGTAAAAGACTTGCAAATTATCCAAATAAAATTTTTAATCTTGATAAAAATTATAAAAGTTATATACTTTTCAAAATTTTCAAAAAATTGACAAATTTATTTTTTTCATAGATCCAAAAATTTCATTCAAAATTTTCACTAGATACCAAATATATTTCAAAATTATTCTAGCCGAATTTTTTGATTAGCCCAAAATTAAAAAAATTAGTGCCTGTATAACCTAACTGTTAAGCGCGAAGCGCGATTTTCGCGATGAGAATGTAATCGTCAAGGCCGTAGGAACTTTGAGAACCTTCTTTAATGACAAATTAAAAGAAAGTGTTCAGCTTCACTTAAGAAAAGGGAAAATGATTAAACAACCACAGCAGGGCCCTGTTAGGATCAGAAAAAATAAAATGTGATCCTTATTTTGCAATATCAGAATAAGCAGTACCAGACCAAGGTACACAAAAAAAATGATAATAGACATTTGATATAATAGTTTTTAACATAGAATCTAGAAAATTTCGCATTGTGGTCTTTGAAACATTTAATTTAGTTAGGAATTGCATCGCATTGAAAATTATTTGTATTTAAAAGCACTGATACAATTTCACTTCCTTTAAATTGTAATTGATTAATTTTTAATGTTTTTAAATTTTGCTATTTTCGAAAATTTAATTCGAAATAATTTCATTTACAGATTCCCAATTTTTAAAAAACTTCTCAACTTTGAACGCTTTGAATTTATTTGTGACTACTTATTTTTATTATTACTAGTAAACTTTGATTGCACTTTGATAAAATAAGAACTTGTTCAATTGCCAACGTTATTATCAATTATATAGTGTTATTAATGCTGAAGAAAATTTTTTTTTTGTTTCTCAGTTTCCTGTCGAGAAAAAAATTGGACAAAACAATTCAGAAATAAACCACAACTATCTGGTATCAATATAGGAGATGTTGCACATAAAAATAAGTTGTTTAAACAATAATGTTATGCATCTTAAATTAACCATTATCTCACTCAAATTGTAAAGTAGACAAAAAATGGAAATTTTATAAAGAACTGCAAATTTTTATCATTTTTCTAAAAGAATATTATAATAAGTATAACCTTGACTTTCGAACTTTTATCTGCGAGAAAACTTCTAACAACTTTGATAAATTCTTTTAAAAAATTATGTGAACATATAATTATCAGTCGAAAGTAGTAATTTATGCATTACAAACAATTTGTGTTTAAAAATCGCAAAAAATCATAATAAGCGCTATAAACTGGTAAAATCCAATTTTTCACGTATGGGTTTTATGGGATCCTATAAAACAGACTTATGGGGATGATCTCGAAAAAGTAATTTTTTTGTATTCTATAGCTAATAATGAAAAGAATCTTGAGGTTTAATTCGAGTCGCCTAATATTGACGATTCTAAATGAAATTCACCAATAAAAAAAGACATTTCTTTTTTATGGATTCGAACAAGTTTGAGGCGATATGCATGCAAATTCGAAAGAAAAAAAATCCACTGCATTTTTGGATTACCCTAATGAAACAGCATATGAATATAAATTAAAAAAGAAAAGCATTAAGGTAACTTCCAAAAAGTTGACCACTGTAAGCCCCAGACATCTTCCATTTTTCCTTTAAATAACAATTTTCTTCTAAAAATATCTCCATTAAGTACTTACATTAAAGCACAATTTAGTAATGTTTTAGAATTTTAGACAACTTTGTACAGTAATTATAGATTAATAAGTGCACAAATTATCTTGTCACGCACCTGTCTGAATACTATAAATTTAAAATAAAAAATGGTTAAATAATATTAAATTTTATTTAATATTTTAGTTTCGCAGATATTTCTCGTATTGAAATGAGAAAGATAAAAATGAAGAGTAGACTTGAATACTTTCGAGTTAAGGATTTTAAAAATCATTTTAGAGTGCGTCCCGTAACTTTTTTGGCTGGTTATTGATTGCGTCCATTGCTGTTTTAGAATAAAACTCTGAAATCATTATTCAAAACCATCCGTAATGTGAGATAAAATTGTTAATTTTGTACCTAATATATATTTTTAAATGTCCAGTAAGTTATTTTTTTCATATTTTAAAATATTTTTATCTATTGTGTATATATTTTTAAAAGATTTAAAAAAATTTTTTTCTCAGAGTCGCATATCATGTCACGGGTCCTTTAATGCCATGTAAAATTTATGTCTATTAAAAAAATGCCTTGATCTCTTAGTTCTATATTTTTATACTCTCTTGGGTTACCCATAATTGAAAAAACGTATATATTTAAGTGACTTTAGAATTTATTGTTTATGAAAATCTTATAGCTTAAAATGGTCAAATTTCTGACAATTACCCTCAAGTTTAATCAAATTTGGTAGATATAATAATTCCCTTTGGAAATGATAATTTAATATAGAATACTAACTTAAATGATCAATTTCTTATTTCGTTTTTTGAAAACAATAATTTACATTAAATATATTAAATTATGAATTTAAAGAACATTTCTGATTAAAAATATAATCTGCGAAATGTGTTTCCGCAGTAATTTCGTATAGATTGAATTAAAATAGCAGGCAAATGTATTTACTTAATATTAATAATTTTGATCTTGAAGGTTGACCAAGTTCTAAAGGTTCCACATTTCATTTGATATTTTATTCAATAATAATTACTTGTGTAAAATTAATAATATTGATTTTTTTATCATTAATCTTAGCCGGATGACTATTATAAATAGTAATAATTTACATA
>NC_046659.1:86447933-86464187 GCF_010883055.1 Belonocnema kinseyi | reverse complement strand
TAGGGAATATGATTTCCATACATTATGTCGACATTTACTTCTTAAAAGTGTTCGCAGAGATTATTTTTATAGTCAATAAAGTAGGGTAAAATAGATTCTGTGTAAATATTTCTTGTTTTTCCCTTTTCAAGCGATATTGCGTAAATACTGGATGATGGTAGAGGTGAATTTATCTATAATTTAAAAGTTACGCAATATTAGCTTCTTATTGTTGCAATAAAGTTAAAAATGTTACACAATCGCATTCTTTTACTAAGCTTTCCTATTTGTCACGTATTCCCATTCTATAAAAAATTATATAATATTATATAACCCAAATTAGTAATAATTTATATATTTTCACTGAGCAATGTTAGTAGTTTTTCTCTATGGAATTAGTATTTCAAATAATGCAATGAGTAATTTTCTGCAGATCTTCAATAAAAAATTGGTCTGTTTAATTCCTTTTAGATTTAAATTATTTTAGGATTAATTCTAAACTTTTATGAGTATGAAATCATTAAGTTTACAATATGTAAATACAAACTCTTTTACTTTAAAATTTTTCCATTTTAGGTCTTTATTGGTAAGCGTACATTTTTAATGTAAACAAATTTCAAATGTGTTTTACTGAATGAAACAATTCAAAGCTCTTGAAATTGAAAATTTTTGATACTGTCTTAATTTAATGAACTATAAATATGAATTAATTAACGATCTTCAACACTGAAGTGTATTTCGAGTATTAAAACGTTATTATTGTTTTCAAATTCTTATTATTTATTAAAATTAATTGTACAGAACGAATGTAAATCTGTTAAAAATTAAGCAATTTACAAATGTCAACGCTAAAAATGTACATGTCTGAATTCCGAAGCCTCAGTCGTTTACAACTGTATACGTCCGATTGAAACTATAAAAACCATTTTCAATCTTCGAATGATTTGAAATTTTGAATTAACGCTTGAATTAAAAAATCATTTTTTTAAATCGTATTTTTTAATTTCAATGGCCATTTAAAAACTCAAGACCAGAATACAATCAGAAATTTACTTAAAAAAATGAAAAAATCTTTTTTTTTTTAATACTTGTTTTGATAAATAGCAAAATTATCTCCAAAAAATACAGGTAGCGAAAAGAAGATAGACAAAAACAACACAAGCAATTCATCCGGGTTTGACATTTAATTTAAGAAGAAGAATAATTTTGTGTAGAACATAGAAATTTCGGATTTAAACATATGGCCACAGATTAACAGGATTTTTTCATGAATTCCCCGAACCATCCCGTATTTTTAAAGCCATTTTAAGGATTTCAATTGCAATCAAAATCGGTTAACCGTACTGAAGATCCTGTAATACTAGACAATTCCTATATTTTCACCTGATAATAGAAAATAAGGATCAATCGACATTTGCCCCTATCCGCTTTTATCTCAGATTAGTCGTGCCCTTTTTCGAAAAATGATTTTTCAGTTTAATTAAGTTTTAGAGGGAAAAATGGCCAAAAATATTTTTTTGAACTTATTTTTTAATTTTTTTAGTATAATTTAAATTTGGGAAACTCAAAAGTTCAAATTGAGATTAATATTCGCAAATTACTCACTTATAAATTCAAACTGGTCAATGTTGGCTAACTCAATTGAGTAAATTTGAGTAAATAAATTGAGTAACTTAATTCATATTCTTAGCGTAGGTTTATAATTAGGTTTGATAAATTTATCGAAATATGTTAAATAAGAAATATTTAATAATATTAGGTATTAAATCATTGTTTTAATAATTCAACAGTTGATATCGAATTTTGTAAAAAATCATAAATTTAATAATTTTTGAAATATCACAATATATTCAATAGTATTATATTTATAATTTCTTACATACTTAACAAAATTTAAGAAAATAAACTTACACTAAGGATATTAATTTTAAGGGCCAACCAGTCGGAATTTACAAACGACTCTTTAATAAAAATTAATCTCAATTCAAACTTTCAAATTTAAAAAAATTAAATCATACTAAAAAGAGAATTCAGATGTACGGCTTCTATAATATTTTTAGCAAATTCCATTGCCAAAAGTAATCATACAGAAAAGTCGATTTTTTCAAAGATAGGCTGATTATTTCAATTTTTTCTCAAATGTTTAAATGTTTAGGATGTTAAAATACTGTATTTCAAAACAAAATCCCATTTGCAGTTTTATTTCTAGGAACCGAATTGTTTTCCTTAAAGAAAAATGTATTTTTTCATCAGTGAAGGTCTTCTTTTTGCTGCGCATATTCGACCAACAAATTTTAACCATTTAAAGCTCTGTTTGCTTTTTTTTGCAATTTGATTAAACTATATATAAAATATTTTTAGCCACTTTGCCCCTTTCTACTCACCCTGAGAGATAGAAAAGGGGGGGGGGGGGGGGGGGAAGGGGAGACTCTTTCGCATAAAAAATATTCTGTCAAATAAAAAATAAAATTTTATTTCTTCGTTTTAAAAACATGTTTATTCAGTTTTGACCGTCAAAATTATTTTTCCCGGATTTTTCAATGAAAATGCTTGTAATCAGGGCTTTTAAATGCAACGACATACGATATTAGAGTGCTATCTTAATGATGTTTAAACGAAATGTAGTATCATATGTGAATTAGAGAATACAAATGCAAACCAAGGTTGATCAAGAGCCGGATCTGCCTTGTTATCTTATCTATCTTTATTTTCGTTTTTTAACAATTCGTACCACTTATGAATATTGAAAAATTCGTAAACACATTGAACTGAATTATATTCACTGAAATCTACAAAATAAAATAAATCATTAAGAAAACAAAATTGAATGCGCCAGGGATAAGAAAAAAAATTATGCTAGAGAATAAGAATTATATATCACTATAATTATTTATTTATTGTATTATATAGTTAAATCTCATCAGAAAGTTATATAATATCTGTCTGAGGATAAAAATTGGTAAAAAAATATTAACGCACTCGCTGATATCAAGGCAGACCAAGATGGCGTAATTAGAAATATAGATATAGTTTATAGAATTAATTAATTATATTGTACTGTATTGATTACATTCATAGTTAATTTTATTATCATATTTCAATATTTAATACAATAAATAAATGTAGAATACATTTTTAAATAATTTATTTGATTATTTTCTCGATTTGACAATTTTCATGGGTCTAAAAATTCTACAAAAGATCTGTACACCTTTTTTCAAATTTGAAATTTAAAAAAAAATCGACTGAGTCATATTTAATTAATAATTTGTAACCAAAATGATGCTTTCAGTTTTTTATTTTAAAATTCTTCTTATTTAAAAAATCCCAAAGTAAAAAATCTCACTTCTAATGAAAAGCAGCATATTACTTCTACCAAGTACAAGTACACGAATAAGTGAAATCCAAGTTGACCAAATAATTAAAAAAAAATTATGCTAAAATATATTAAGAAAATGTTTTAATTAGGTTTCCTATTAATAAACCCGAAAGGCGAAATTTAAATATAATAGTTTAATTTAAAAAAAGTTATAATGATTTTCAACCAAAAATCTGCATTTAGATCCAAACAGTTAAGAACTTTCTAGCAAAAGAGAAGCATTTTTGATAAGATAATGAAAGTTCAAGCCACATATTTTATTCCGAATTTTCAAGTAAATGGTCGTATTTTCGAATAAAAAAGATTTAACTTCAACGAATTATTAGAATTTTCAGACCAAAAAGAATTTAAAAAATTAAATTATCAACCTGAAAAGTTTAATTTTCAACAAAAAAGATATTTTTTAACGAAGAAAAATGAATTTTCAACAAAAATAGTTGAATTTTTAACCAAATAGCTGAATTTTTTAGCAACAAAAAAATTAATTTTGTAGAAGTCACTTGAACTTTCAATTCGGAGTAGGAGGGTAATTTTTTACCAAAAAAGAATAATTTACAACCGAACAAGATGACTTTTCCTCCATAAAGGATCAATTTTCAACCCACAAGGATGAAATTTTTATCCACAAAGACAAATGTACCACAAAAAGGTTGAATTTTTGACTGAAAAAATGACATTTAAAGAAAATAATGGGTTTTTCAGCTAAAAAAAACAACAGATTTTTTAGAAAACAACTGAATTACCAGCTAAAAAGTCGAGCTTTCAAAAACAAAAAATTTACTAAATAGTGGCATTTACAACCGAATAGGAATTAAATGTCAACCAAAAATAGTTGAATTTTCTAATTGGATTCTATTAATTCAGTGCGCCTTTTAGGGGACAAAATGAGAAAAAAGGAAAAGTGGAAGTTTCTTTAAAATAAGTAGAAAAAGAAGAATTGTTTAGAAAGGGAGAAAAAGCAACTAGGAGAAAGAGTTTAAATACGGTAATTTAATTTGAAATTTTACGGATTTTAAACGTTTTCGAATTACAAATGTCGGACTGTTAAGGCCTGAAATTTGAACAAATTAAAACTTTGATTGCACTTGGACAAAATTAGAACTTGTTCAATTGCCAACTCTGGTAATTAAAAATTGTCTAACTACCAAGCTTTAATGAGAAATTATTTATTTCAGAATGATCTCAATTAAAATGGTACATTATTTCTCCTTGTGAATTTAAATGTTAAAAGTTTCGTTGAGATTCAAATTAAAATGAAGAATAGAGAACTTCTGAGAAAAAGAAAAGAAGTCGAATTTTTTTTAAAAAAAGTTGCACGGTCAAGGTCGAGAAAATACTATCATTCATTTCTGTATGATTTGAACAAAAGTTTTAGCGATTAGCTTCGATTTATGGTAGAGTTTATATAACTGAATTTTCCTGATATATTTTAATGTGATTTTTTTTTAATTAAATGATTAACTTTAATATAACAAATTCAAACAATTGTAGTTGGCAGAACTATCGCATTTCAAATATTTTAATGGGATTTTATGATTTTTTTCAATTTGGTAAATAAAATAAGTTCAATTAATTTAATTTTAAATTAAACTTTTTTGTCTCATTTATTATTTTACTAAATAATAAGAAGAATCTTCTAGACGTTAATGAACTGAAGCCTTGGCGGAGATAAAGTTGTATCAACAAAAGCTTGTTTTCATAGAACATCGAATCTGCTCGAATCAGGGCACATAACATTATTTTGCTGGGAGTAGGAAAGTACTTAGAGGCTTTCTCAATATATGTATTTATTTTTATTTTTAAATTTTGTTTGAAAATTTTTATTCTGATCTACAAAAAACTTTCAGCGAGAAAGATTTTAAAATTTAATACAAAGAAATTTTCTGGAAAATTTTAGCCCAATCAAATATGTTTTTTTAAATATTACTAAGAACTACTTTCCATAACAGTGAGAAGAAATCTAACAAAAAATTCATCTTTTTAAGTTTTATAAAGCATTGTCGGACGAATTCATTAAATTTTCACATCTAATATTCCGAAATAGACGATTAAATTATCTTTAATAAAATTAATGCGGGTACCAGATTTGTAAGATTTCAAGTCAGAATATATTCTATGTTAAAAAAATAGTTCAATATGCAACCAAGAAAAAATGATTTTTTATCAAAAGAGATAAATCTTCAATCCAAAAAGAATTTCAACAGTTGCATTCACGACTGAATAAATACAGTGAAACGGTTCAATAGCCCTCTCTTCTATAGCCCTTCCGCGAATTGAAGCCGCGCCGCAGGTAAGTGTAACAAGAGCTGCGAGGGGTGCGCGGGATCTTCGGTTGTCACTCAAACGAGCACTCAGGCGTGAGCAAACAAAAGCGGAGCGGGCTATAATGAGTTAGATCCCACCCACCGCCAGCCCGAAAATCGGCACTATAGAAGAGTTTCACTGTACATACTAGTATTTAAATTTTCATTTATAAAAATGTACACTTAAACGAAAAAAACTAATTTCTAACAAAATAATAAAAGGTTTCAACAAAAAGAATTACAGACGTTCAATATTCAATTAGTCTAATTAGAAAAACCAAATGAAAAAAATTGTTAACAAAATAACTCAATTTTTGGTCAACTAATTGCACTTTCACCCAAATAGCAGAATTTTTACCCAAAAGAGATAAATTTTGAAAAGAAAATATGATAGAAGACTTTTAAAATCAAAAGAATTAACTTTTAACTAAAACAGATGTATTTTCAACCAAAAATATTACTTTTTTCCTCTTCAATTAAAAACAATTAACTATTCACCAAAAATAGTTAGATTTTCCAACTAAACCAAAAAATAGTCGGATTTCAGACCAAAGAAGATGAGCATTTAACCAAGAAGATTAATTTTCAACCAAATAGTTGAATTTTCAACAAAAGACGACTAATTTTTAGCCAAAAATGGAATATTTAGATTTTAATATAAAAAATTGACCCCTTATCAAAAAGATAAGTTTCCAACAATCCAGTAAAATTTCTAACCAAAAAGATGAATCTTCAACCAAAAAAAAATTTAACACAGAAGTCGAATTTTTAACCTAGTAGTTGAATTTTTGACCGATAAAGATATATTTCTAACAAAAAATGTAATAGTCAATTCTTCATACAAAAAATAGTTTAATGTCAATTAACATTTTTAACGAAAACAGATGGTTTTTAAAAAGTACATCAATTTTTAACCAAGAACTTGAATTTTCACGCAAAAATACTACTTTTTAACACAATACTTGAATCGTCAACAAAATAATTGATGAATTGAACTGCCGGATTGAATTAGGGCACATACATTTTTTCGGTTTAAGCGCGATGAGTTCTCGTAGATCTCAAAATTTGTTTAGCACATTAATTTTTAGAGATTCAGTTGCAGCTAGAGGTTTTCTCGCATTTAGTAGTTAACTTTCGACCAAATAGTAGAACTTTTAACCAAAAGATGTCCTTTCAACTAAATACTGAAATGTTCAATCAAATCATGAAATTTTGAAACATGGGGAAAAAGAAGAACCGTTTGAAGAAAGAGGAATAGAGGAAAGATATGAGTGTAAAGTCTGAATTTGGGAAGTGATTTGAGGAAAAAGTTTGAAGAGGGTGATTTAGTGTCAAAGAAGGGTGTAAATATTCATTAGCTCTGAAAAGTAATTTTCATCCGGGTATCCTGAATTGCCCAGCCCAGCCCAACCCACCCACCGAACCGGCCTTTTGCTTTGCTGGCACAAATCGAAGTAACGGCCACACCTACACTAACTCGCGTGCAATCCGAGTTTTATCCAGGTCTACTGCACGGTATGGCAGTCGAGGTTTCTCGGGCAAGTTAGAAGTTGTTTCTGTTTTTCTGTACACGGGGGCGACGTCTCCCCGAGCGCTGATAAAATCGATTTCACACACCAAGCTTGCCTCTGTTCTTGGTGGAATCCTTTGGGAAGCATATACGAAGCACATATAAAAGCAAAAACGCCACTTCGTTGTTCGTTAAGGTGTCTGCTATACTTGCACGGAAATGAAAAGACGCTGAATGGAATGGCAGAGGCGATATTTTCTTCTCTAAACGTTTCCGCCTCGCGAAAATCTTCACTCAACGATGAACACTCTTTTCCATCAGATGTGACATTTCCATCAGCTAAATGTCTCGCTTCTTGTTTTTGAAATTTCAGACTAGCAGCTTTTCTAACCCCAAACGAGAAAAATTCCAACAAAAATCTTTAACAGTTGACAGTCATTTTATTTATTTAGCAAGTGGCACCGACCAGCTATGCTAAAACAAAAAAGTTCTATCAGCAAATTCTTTCTTGGCATATTTCGAAAAAGCTACTGTGTCTCTAAACTCATAGAAAACAAGAATACACTGTCAAAACAAGATTCTTTTCTTTGTTATAGCTTGACATTCTGCTCTGGCCCAAATCTGGCGCTAATGAGTTTACCAAAAACAAAAAAACTTCCAAGTTCGAAAAGAAAATTTTTACACTTGGTCAGCGTCAAGGTTAAAAACCAGACAGTCTGGTCTGGGCTGGGCTAGCACCAGAAGATTTTTCTGCACGCGAGAAAAAGAGAAATAATAACTAAATTATTATAAATGGAATAGAATTAATGTATGTACATGTTACAGTGTTTAAAACCCTAAGAAATTAAACCGTTGCAAGTAGTTGAAACTGCATTACTTAGCAAATGAAAACTACCCATTGTGCAAAGTTTTAATGCGATTTTCTATCTCAGTGTGATACTTGGGAATTTTATGTGATTTCATGTGGCAACTAATTAAATCATTATTGAAGACAATTTCAACGATAAAAAGTTTAAATAATTGCTGATAATTGATAAATTTTAAGTAGCTCGAAAGAAAACTGACGCACTACGGGCGTGATTTTTTATCTCAGGCAATTTTTTAATTAAAATATGAAATTAGGGTAATCATTTACTTTGATGACTTTTACGAATTTTTTAGTTCAACTCTCTTAAATATGAAATGCATTTTATATTATTTTTCTGTAAGTACGGCAGAAATAACGTATTCATACATTGCCAAATAAACTACACATTTTAGTATCTCTATTATCATTTTAATTTTTTTACATAATCTAGAAAATGTGGCTTTTTGCCATCTTTCTTCGTTCCATAAAGCCACACTTTATATAACTCAACTCAAAAAATTAGTATTGTATACTTTATAAAGAGATATTTCAGTTTGAAGTCGTTTAGTTAACAATACTTATTTAGATTGTTATGTTTTTGCTTTCTCGACGCTTTTCAAACCAGAAATATCAACCCTGGCTGCTATCTCATAGATTTAAATTAAACTTAGTTAAATTTTAGTACATTATGGATAATGTATTGTGGCTGAATGATATTCACAAATTTTGAAAATACTGGGAGCTACAGTATTTCGAAATTTGAGATCGAATTTTCTTTAAATTGTAATATTCCCGAAAATTTGTCTAGGATTCTGATGAAATTCATCTTCCTTTCTAATTAAAATAAGAAAGGGGTAATTGTTTACTTTGTAATTGGTCTTTGTTACAATGATTTGGTATTTAGATATATCGTTCTGCAAATTCTAAAAAATGTAAAAAAAGTGTTTTAAAAATTCAGTATTTTCCGAACAAGCTTGTATGTATTTAGAATTTTCATTTTTTAAAGACTTGAAAATTGTTCCGCTTTCTGACGATATTAACAACTTTTAATTAAAAATGACATAATGACGGTCGATTTAAAAAAAACTCTTGAAGTTCGGTTTCTCAAAAACCCCACTTTATAAAATTACATTTTTTAGAAATAGCTGGCAATATATACTACATATTTCGTGAGTTTCGTTCTTTTTAAATCACTGCTTCACATTGAAAAAAATTGTTGGGAAAAATTCGAATGTTTTCGTTTTTCAAACAAAATTTCAGGCCACAAAAGCGATTTACCGCCTGCATAACACTGATAGTATTCCTTCTTTACATTAGAATCTTATATTTTTTATATTTTTGAATTTTTACATTTACATTTTTACTCGAACACTTAGGAAAAGTGTCGATTGAGGCGTGGATCTCGGTATGTAGGATATGCGTATACTTAAGTCTTTTGTAAAACATTTTCATTTGAATAGAACAAAATTATTTTAAAAATTTTGGGCGTCCAGGAATTATAAAAAGCCAGTGTAGACCGATGCCTATTTAAATCATTTTTGTGGTTGCTCTCACCAGTGGAAAGTCTCCCAGTGACATCTCTCCCCTACAAAATATTTTTTAAGTCCAAATAAACATAGCAAAACAGCGGCAAGTCTCCCAGGAATTATTGTCTCCCCGGCGACATCTATCATCCGAGAAAAATTTTCATATCCATATAATATTGAAACTGTGACAAGTCTCCCCAGTGACATCTCTTATCCACTAACAAATTTTCAAGTCTACATCAAAGTAGCAAAAACTTCGGCAAGTCTCCCAGGACCGATTTTCACATTTTCGGCATCTCTCATCCGCAGAACGTCTCCCCAGCGACATGTCTCATTCGGGAAAATTTTTGAAGTACACATTAAAGTGAAAAAACGGTGAGAAGTCTCACAGAAGTGTTTGTCACTTGTGCAGCATGTTTCCCAGATTGAATGGTCAAATCTGCGGTAGCTCTCACCAGCGGCAAGTCTGCCCAGCGGTATCTCTCATTCGAGAAAAATTTTTAAGTCCACATCAAAATGGCAAAACTGCGGCCAGTCTCACAAAACTAATTGTGACATGTGCATTAAGTCTCCCAGGATGAATGGTCACATTTGCGGTATCTCTTGCCAGCGGCAATTCTCTCCAGCGGCATCTTTCGCTCAAAAAAAATTTCTAATTAGTTGTAAAAATAGCAAAACAGCGGCAGCGGCAGCGTCAAAAGTACGTGACCCCCCCCGTTAATCGCTTCCAACTCGTTTAAAAAACTCAAGAATATTTCCGTCAGATACAAGTGAAAGCTTAAAGTCTCCCTTATCAAATGATATGTACATTGTTGTTCTAAACAATTTTTTGCGGTCGCGCTGATGTAAAACGTGTCAAAAAACAAGGTTTCGGAAGCACTTTTTTGAGCTTCAATTTTAGAGGCTTCCCAAAACAAGCTAGAAGTCTTTAAAAAAACCTGAAAAAATTCATAGAGGCACCTTAATGTGTCTAGAATGCAATAAAGTTTAACAAATTTCGAAATATGAAATTCTACCTTGAAAATAAATAATGTTAGGAAGCTGTTTTGTGGTTTAAAATTTGCAGTTTTGTAAAAGTATACGAAATTTTAGAAGCGGATACAGACGGGTCCTTCCTTTTTCACTCCCAGCTGTTAACCGCTTACTTTAGTTAGAATTTTTCTTGAGCGAGTGATGCCGCTAGGGAGACTTGCCACAGTTCTGCCGTATTTAGAACTACTGAACGGCTGAACGGAATTCAATGAAATTTAGACTGAATATAGTTCACGTCATATCTAATAAGGAAACAATACTCAAAAGATCCAAATATATTTTCCAAGGCCGAAAAATCCAAGGAAAATCGCGTACTTTTCATATTTTATGAATAAACTGACTTAAAATTTAGAAACAATGATACATTTTTTTATATCAACACTTAAATTTGTTTATTTACATCGGCCAAACTGAAATCCAAAGGAAAATTGGAACCTACGATTTATCATTTTCCTGAAAAATCTTATAAAACGTTATTATAATACAATATCTTTGCCAGATAAAAAAGCTGAAAATTCACGTTTTTTCTTGTTTCATCGAATTTTTCAAAAAAATGAAAAATCGAAGGTCTCAATTTTCCTTCGGATTTTAGTTTAGCCAATGTAAATAAAGAAATTTAGGTGTTAAAATAAAAAATGTATTAATATTTCTAAAAGTTTGAGTCAGTTTATTCATAAAATGTGAAAAGTACCCGATTTCCCCAAGATTTTCCAGCCTTGGAGAATATATTTGGATTTTGTGAGTATTTTTCCCATAATAGGTATCACGTGAACTGTATTCAGTTAAAATTTAATTCAATTCCGTTCAGCCAATCTTGAGACATTAGGTTTTCGAACAAAGAAAAATGTTTTTTACCGCTCTGTGCCGTTGGGGAGACTTGCCGCAGTTTTTCCATTTTTGGAACTAATTGGAAAATTTGATATGGTGAGAGATTTCGCCTGGGAGACTTGCCGCAATTTTGCAATCTTTGGAAATTCTTACAAAATGTTCGTGGAAAGAGATTTCGCCTGGGAGACTTGCCGCAATTTTGCAATCTTTGGAAATTCTTACAAAATGTTCGTGGAGAGAGATTCCACTGGGGATACTTGCTGCGGGTGTTCGATGCTACAGATCTGACAATTAGTTCTGGAAAGCACCGCAGTTTTAATATTTCAATATGGACTTGAACATTTTTCACGTTTGAGAGATGCCGTCGTGATATAATAAGTGCAGGTTGACTTGCCGCATAGAGACTTGCCACATGTGACATGATATGTACTCTAATAGTATGGGGTAACGTCTCTTTTGCATCTCGGAATGTCTGAATGAAACTTTACCAAAAAAATCTCTTTTAGATTCTAGTTTGTTTTTCTTTTTCATATTATAAATTTTCTACATAATGAAGCATAGTTCGATATAGTTGAAGATTACAATGCTCAAAGCTCTGTAGGCTTCAAGATAAACATTCTCAGCATATCACTCGCGCTTCGCGCTCAATCGTCATGTCATGCTAAAAACAGATATTTTATCATAGCATTTTTTATGGATAAAATAAGAACTCATACCATTATTTTCTTAGACTTTTTACGTATACCGCGTCTTTTGACGTAATGTTGTAATTTTCGATCTTATTGTGTGAATTTCTATAAACAAATTAAGAACAACGAGTTTTGTCGAAAACCGGTTACAAAAAATTTCGTATGAATTTTGAAATACAGAAATTCTTCCAGAAACTTTTCCTCATATTTTGCGTCATTTGGCTAAAAATGTGAATTTTAGTTTTTTTCCATCGTATTTTAGAGAAATAAAACCATAATGGCAAGCTATATCGAAAAATAATGGAAGACCATTATGTAGGGTTCTTTAAAACTTGCAAATTCATAGTGTTTTCCAGAAATAAAACCGAAATGATAAGGAACAAAATTTGAATTTTCGACTTTTACACTATCATTCATGAAAGTTTAATTTAATGGTCTGAATTTTTTATCTCTATTTTTAATAGATCTTTACTTATCGGAACACACAGAGTCTGAAATTTCTAAAAAATTTTAGGCGTCTTTGATACCATTTTTAAGGGTCCCAAAATGAAAGTCAAGTTTGTTCATCAGATATTTGCAACCAAAATTAAAAAATCTAGAGCCTTTTCCAAATTGGCAAAAAAATGTAAGTCTAAGAAATTTTCGTCAAAGTTTCTGGTGCATAGACAAAAATAATTTTAAATTATCTTATGGCATTTTTAATTTTAATGAAAATTAAAAAAGTTACATGCTTTTTAACAGTTTAAAAATTTTCAAACACTATTACAATTATTAAAAACTGATAGATCATGAAATTTCAATCAATATTTTTTACTAGGTATCAAATACATTTCAGTCAAATTTTTCGATTAAAATAAAATTTAAAATCTTAGAGAATGTTCCAAATTTAAAAGAAGATTTTCTAAGGGATTTTACCAATTTTTGTCAAAGTTTCTAGTAAAGACAAAAATAATTTTAAATTCTCCTGAAGGCATTTTCAATTCCGATTGAAATTAAAATAGATATGTGCTTTTCAAAATTTTGAAAATTGACAAAAAATAGAAGAAAAAATATTCTCTGATAGATTACAAAATTGCAATCAAAATTTTTACTAGATATCAAATATATTTCGGAAGCATCTCCATGAAATTTATCGATTTGAACAAAATTAAAAAAATTAGATAATTTTTTAAATTATGCAATTTTTGTTTTCAAGAATTTCGTAAGTCCTAATTGTGATTTTAAGTAGACTTTTAAAAGATTTACCAATTATCTTTATAATGTTTTTCAATTAAACACAAATTCAAAATTCTCTAGATTATTTGTAATACTCAGTAAAATGATTTTTAATATCTTGTCGGAACTGACTGCAAATTTTTGTAGAGTTGACTTAGAACCGATCTTTGAACTAACGAAATTAACCGCTATGATATAATGTATCTGTTTAGTAGATTTAAAAATAATTATATTTTTTATTAATATTATATTTAACAGCATACTATCTTCTCACCTTCCGCTCCATTTTGTCTACATCGTTTTATTTTTCTATAGAGAACCGTATGTAGAACCTAATTATAGAACGCAAAGCGCTAGTGTCGCAATGAGAATGGAATCGGCAAAGCCGCAGGCGCAGGTGCTTTGAGGACTACCATTAAACACTTTTTAGAGTTCCAAAATAAAGGTCAAGTTCGTTAACCAGATATTCCCAACCCCAATAAAAAAATTTAAGGCATTTAAAAAATTTTAATCCAAATTTTTTGAAGAGTATGAGAAAAAATTGAATATATTTCTGGTTCCTGACAAAAAGACTGGCAAATTATCCTAATGGAATTTCTTATTTCGATCCGAATTTTAAAAATTACATTTTTTTCATGATTTGGAAATTTTTGAAAAAAATATATTTTTCTATTATATTAAGAAATTTCAATCAAAACTTTTACTAAATATCAAATATGATTATAAACTACCACAAAATTGAAAAAGTTAGATCACTGTAAAAATGGAGAAATTTTAGTTTTTAAGAGTTACGTAGGTTGTAGTTATGATTTTTAGTACATTTCAACAAGATTCACAAAGTATCTTAAATATATTTTTTAATTGGACACAAATTTAAAATGTTCTAGATACTTAATAATCAACTAGATGAGCTTTATTGGGATATTTTTCAAACGCATTGAAGTGATTTTTAATATCTTTTTCGAACTGACTAGAAATCAAACATCAAAGTCAATGGCTTAATATCTCTGTTTAGTAAAATAAAGAAAAAAACGTACACTTCTTCATAAATGTTTTATCAAAAAACATACCTACTTCGGCACATACGTGCCGAGCGCAAATTAGAGGGCGTTCGATAAAAGTACATATTAACAGCTATTTAAACAAAACTACAAATTTTAAAGAATTCTCGTATATTTAACAATTGTATTATAATTACTTAAAAGAGCAAGAATTTCTGCATTGAATAGAGAATAAATTCTGAAATACCTGCGGGTTCGATCCAGAAACATTTTCATTATATCATCATAGATCCAAATACCAATTCATTCTTGTACTCACAGCTGGACCTCTGTCTGATTTGAAGTACAATTGGTCTTAAAACCTTTTGAAAAATCTTCCTTCTGGTCCAAAAATACAATATCAGTCAAGGAGACCAAAAAACATTTGTGTGCATTATTACCATAATCACTTAACTTTTGATATGCCCTATTTTGGCATTTTAGTATTTATATTGTCCCATCGTTAAGAAACATTATTTTAAAATTAGAAAAATAATGTTATCTACATTTCGACGAGAAAATCTTCTCAAGATGTTTTCTCAGCCAAAAGAATGAGAATAAAATTCATTAATGCTATTTTCACCTCCAAGGAAAATAAATTCATCTTTGTTTTTAATACTCCCTGATGCTCGTCCCATTTTTAATGTATCTCGGTCAGATATTGCGTTTTAATACCTTGTGTAACTTGAGCTGACTTTTCTGAAAACTTTAAAATTCTTTTTTCTACCTCTAAGAGAAAGCATAGCTTTTTAAAACTGAATTTTTGTTTTCATAGTCTGGTCTGAAAAGAAAACAAACTCGCAATTACCAATTAATTAGGAACTTTTTATTATTAATCTACACTCCACTTTTTTAATCTTGCGCATGTCTTCTGTTATAAAAGAAAGTTTACAAAGCATCGTCTCGAAGGTAGAGAAGATTTTCTTCTATTATACTGCATTCCTAAACAAAAGTCTAGTTATTTTTGCTTATAACAAATTTCTCTTAGCTAGGTTTAAAAAACCTGCCGAAAACGTCAGCACTTTTTACACATAACATACATCAGCAAAAAATTCAAGAATATCGAAGATTAAAAAATACATAAACAAAAGAATAAAAAATAGTTATGTATGAATTTGGAATATATTTTTGTAGCAGTAAAGTAAACTAAGTAAGCTCGAAGTATATCATTAAAAAACATAAAATGACTATTTCAAAAACCTGCTTTCTCTGTTCTTATTTCCTTAAAATTTTAAATTTCTTTATAATGTGTTTTTATCAGTTGAAAGTTCTCAGATGTTCCAAGCTTTTTTTTAATATCAGCTAAAAAAAGACTAAAGTATAAAAGAATGCACAAAAATCAGCCTTCTCCGCGGGCACATTCTCGTCACGCACATCTCGCTTCGCTCGCAAATTTGAGCGCGCCCCGGGCGCACGACTGTTGGTTCTCGAGCTTCGCGCTCGATAATGTGTTTACGTCGCGCTACGCGGTCGATCTTTGTGCACAGACTTTTTAAAATAAAGGTCAAAGCATTGACAACAGTAATTTGGTAATTGTGAATTCTATTTTGTTAAAGCTCCTTCGGCTTTAACGAACACATTCTCATCACGTATCTCGTACACGTACGATCTACTGAACAGCATTACCTTTTTTTAATTGCCAACTTATAATATATATATCATTTAAAATTTGTCATAAGGACAACCGCAGGATTTCGCCGGGAGCGGGTGCTAATCTGAAAAATTGCACCCGCTTCCAGCGAAATCGCGGTAAAATTTCAGCCACAACCACGTCTCACAGCCGTGAGAAATTTTCTGGAAAATGCATTTATACGAGGGTGGATTGATAAGTTTCCGGCCTGACCAAGAAAAACAACGTTTTTAAGAATTTTTTTTTTTTATTTCTCAACATAATCTCCTCCAAGGC
>NC_046659.1:86425754-86447833 GCF_010883055.1 Belonocnema kinseyi | reverse complement strand
CTATCTAAGGATGGTACTATAGAACGCCACCTCAAGGTAGGCCTAGTGGCGCCATCTCTTGGTCAGGCCGGAAACTTATCAATCCACCCTCGTATATCTGATAATCTTGGAAATACTGTGAAATTGTTGAATAATAAAATGTAATTTTTGGATTTTCCATTATTTTGTATACCGTCAGGACTTGAATTTGTGATTTTCTAAGAAAATTCAAAAAGTTGTTATGATAATTTTGTAGGGTAATTAAAAATCAAACTTTTTCTTCTCTTGACTTTTTTCATGTCGTTCGTTATTTGGCTTACAAGTTTAGAACACTAAAAGAGTGTACGAAAGGGCAATCTAATAGAATGATTTTTTCAAAAGTACATTTCAAAAATACATACAGGCATACAGACAGACAAATACATTTGTAAAAACCTGTTTTTCGGATTCAGGGGATCTCAAAACGTGGACATTTGACCAAAACTGCGGGGGCAAATTTTATACAAATCTAATACCTTCTCTGATGAGAATTTGCAAACTATTATGCACGAGAATAACAAAATTATGAAGGTAATTTTTTTTTACGCTGTTTGTTAAAACGTAAAACCAACAACAATAATCCTGAAATTAACTATACTTTATTAGAGGGTCCTAGTATAGCTTACTAATATATTTCTTGTTGAGAATTAATCTTTTTTGCTTTGTTCAAAATTTATCATTTCTGTTTGAAAATTACACTGTTGTAGAAAGTTCGTTTTTTTCAATATTCAACAAGTTAGTTGACATTTTTTTTCTTTCTTGGCGGGAAAATAATTTTTGGTTTAAAATTAAACTCTTTTGTTGAAAATTCGTTCCTTTTTGGTTTCGAAATGTATCTCTTTTAGTAAAAATTTCGTGTTTTCTTTTTGTAACGAATGAAATTGTTTGGTTAAAAATTAATTAAAAAAATTAATTAAAAATTAATTTTAAAATTAATTCGTTGAAAAATAATTTTTAAGTTAAAAATAAAACTACTTGTTTAAAAATTGAGCTGTTTCGTACAAAAATATTTATTTTTAGTAAAAGATTGACCATTTTTGTTGAAAATTCTTCTTTTTTGGTAAAAAAATTATCTTGTTGGTTAAAATTTCAAAGTTTTTATTATAAATTTATATTTTCGGGTTCAAATTTCAACTTTTTGTAGAAAACTCGTCTTTCTGGCTTGAAAATTCAGCAATGTCATTGACATTTTTCCTCTTTTGACGGAAAGATCTATTTTCACTGAAAAATATACATTTTTGTTGAGAATGAGTCTTTCATAGTTGAAAATGTTATTTTATGAAAATTCATCCTTTATGGTTAAAATTTAAAAGTTTAATAGAAAATTCGTATTTCGGCTTGAAAGTTCATTTTCTTATTTAAAAATTCATCACTTCAGTTGAAAATTTATCTTATTACTAAAAAACTCGTATTTTTTAAAGAGATCAACTGTTTTTCATTTTAGTTCAAAGTTCGTCTTTTTTGTAGAAAATTAAATTTCCGGGTTGATAATTCTTTTTTTTAACAATTCAACATAAAGTGGTTAAAATTAAATTAAATTTATTATAGGGAGCGTGCACATATTACGTAACATTATTTTCGACCTTTTTACCCCCCTCCCCTTTCCCATGTAACATACTGTAACATTTTCTTCGAACCCTCTCTTCTCTCTCCACAGTTATCTAGCATTTTTTGTAATATGTTTAAAACCACAATAAACGTCTTCTAAATTAAGAAAAGTTTCTTTAAGATACAGTGCTATATAGAAATAAATAAAACAAGATTTAGATGTAATAGTGAATGCTTCTCAAATATTTTTTATAGTGACATAAATATTGAAATTACTTACAAGAGAAAAAGTATTATTAGATTGTTTTTAAACTTGTACAAATATAAATTTTATAAGATTATTGAAAAAATTATAAATGATTTTTAAATATTTCAAATGTGTAAAATCTAGAGATTTTCATTTTATTTCACATGATATTGAGATATTTAGAACTTTCAGAAGTTTGGCAGAAATAAGAAATATCTGATACATTTACGGAAATGTTCCCAAGTTTTAAAATATTTGTAATCTATTCAAAACCTCTTAAATTCATTAAAATATTTCAGACTGACTCGATTTTTTTTTAATATTAAAAAATCAAATAAAAAGTAAAAAATGACTTGAAACCTGCCAAATTTTCCTGTGAACCTTAAGAAAATTTATTTGTTCACTTGAAACGTTTCAGATTTGTTTTTAAGCTTCGAAAGTTTTGATTTAAAATATTTTTTAAAAATCTGCATTTAAAAAAGATCTTTTACAGTTTAAAATTCTTTTTCAGTCTCTTCAAATATTTTAAATATTTCTTGAATATACTCCCTTTTTATCTGATCAACTTGTAACCTTTTTTTTTTGAAATCTTTTGCTTTTTTTCGGAATTAAAAAAAAACTTTTGAAATTAAAATTTTTTTTAATTTTCTCTGAAAGTTCATTTTTAAAAATTAAAAATGATCACTCTTTGTCCAAAAATGATGTATTATGGCAACATTTTGCTTTAAAATCTTTTACACTCTTTTCTAAAATTTTAGGAAATCAGTGAACATTTTTGGTATTCTTCTTACAATTTTTTCATATTTTTAGAAAAAAATCAAAATTGTATATAACAATTTTGGTTAGTCTGATTTAATTAACGAATTTCTCGTCTGACGATGCCGAAGTAATATTTTAACGATGCTCTTGACTGCTCAACAGGGAAATGTATCGTGTAATCAATCTCATCCACCTGGAAAATTTTAATTGGGATAATCTTGAACTCCAGCTTTTTTCAGGAACCATCCTCAAGCATCGTTAATAAAATGTCTATGCTAATTTTATGATACCATATCCATTTAATTATAATACTTGTTTCGCCGACATCACGATAAAAGTAACTTCGAGATAAGATTAGAAGAATTAGAACAGGCAAAAGAAGTTAGAAGCACCAAAATTAGATGAGAATGAGAAAGTTGGGTGCTTTCAGACTCTGAGAACTTTGAGAATGTGCTGGACTGGTACACGTGTATACTTCTGCCACAGCCAAGAGTATGCAAAACTGTTTTAACAGCCGGCCGTACCTGTACGCCAGTAATGAAAATTCTTCTTTCCTAACTTTTCCTCAAGAAACTAGTCTTCTTCATGCTCCTCCGAGGAACTGAAAATTTAGGTTCTCTCTTGAACATTATCATAAGGAGTTGGAATAATTTTACCTCAGATGAAACAGTCTTTCCCATGCGAAAACAATTACTTACAACCATCCGAATCTTTTGTCAACCCTTTCGGCGCCGACCATAAACTACGCCACGAATTTGAGGGGATGAAGGCGTCGCGCCAGAAACTACATTTGGAGAGAAGGGGAGGAGGCTCAGTGGAAGTAACTTAACGAATATTTTTGTTGGAAAATAATATTTCTGGTTAGAAAATGCCATCGTTTTTTAAATAATTCGTCTTTTTGTCACAAAAAATTAAACAATTTAGCTGAAAAGCCATGGTAATTTGTAGAAAAATAGTTTGTTTTTTTTTTAATTAATTTTTTGCTCTAAAAATGTAACTATTCCATTAATGAAAATAACTTTATTTTATTAAAATTAAGTAGCAATATTTTCCTTTGAAGTTGAAAATCTAACTGTGTGATAGAAAATTGATGTATTTTGGCAAAAATGTCCTCTTTTTGTGTAGAAAATTCAATAGTTTTGTAGAGATTCGTCTTTTTGGCTTGAAATTAAATACTTGGGTAGAAAATCTAAGTACAGTGAAAATCTTCAATAGCCCTTCCTTCTATAGCCTTTCCGGCAATAATTTACGCCGCACTGCATGTAGGTGTAACAGGTGCTGCGCAGGGTGCACGGGATCTGCAGCTGTCACTCAGGCGAGCAGTCAGGCGTGAACAGGCAAAAGTGGAGCAGGCTATAATGAGTTAGTTACTACACTCCGTCAGCCCCAAAATCGGCACTATAAAAGTGTTTCACTGTATTTGGATGAAAATTAACTTTTTTGTTGAAAATTCATATTTTTTGATAAAAATTTTACTATTTTGATATGAAATGCACTATTTGGTTAAAATTTAAACTATTTATTTGAAACTATAACCATTTTTTACGAAATTAACTTTTTTGTTTAAAAATCATTGTTTCGGATTAAAAATTCAACTGTTTCACAGTTAATTCGGTCTTTAAGTTTCAATATTTAAGCTCGAAAACTGAACTCTTTGTTGAAAAATGATTTATTTGCTTGAGAATTCAAATATTTGGTTAAAAATCGTCTTTTTCTTCGAATTCAACTGTTTGAATATTCGTCTTTTTCTGCGTTAAAAAGTAAACTTTTCAACTGAAAATTGAACAATTTCATTTTAGGTTTGAAAATCTATTAACTACTTTAAGATAAAAATTCACCTGTCTGAATGAAAATTCTTGTTTGTAGGTTAAAAATTCAACTATTTTCTTGAAAGTTTATTTTTTTTAATTCAACTATTTTTTTAGTAATCTTTTTTTGTTTAAAATTAAGCCGGAAAGAATTAGTCTTTTTGGATTAAAAATTAATCTTTTATAATAGAAAAGTCACATTTCTTGGTTGAAAAATAACCAAAAGTTTATTGGATAGCAGAAGAAATAATGTATAATTTTTATTTGATTTGTACAAAAAAAATAAAATTATATACAAATAACTTCCGATATGAGAAATGTTTCGGGCATGGCTTGCAGTAGCCTTGATCCTAATTCAGGGGAATCCACACGTGAACAGACAAGGCCTCATGAACATTTGTGTTAGATTAACACGAATGACGCAACCTCATGCAACTAATGCACTGAGAGTGAGGCCCTCATAGTCCTCACCCTCTCACTCATCTCAGCACGAAACTGATGAGGACATCAATTCTAGGAACATCGTAAACCGGGGGTTCGTATACCAGCAGTTGAGTGTATAATATTTCTGACTCTTTAGTTTAAAAAATGTATAGAACATTCGTCTTTGTAGGTTGAAAATTCATCTCTTTTGATAGAAAACTTGGGGATTAGCTAATCACAATTAGTAAAAGACTGATAACGTGGTCAATGGAACGCTCCTTATCTGCTTATTCATTTTTTACTTTGAACTAGGCTACCCTTTTGTGAAAAACATATAATGATTGATGGAAAATTCGCTGGAAAGTTATACTCTTCTTTGCTCATAATTGAAAACAATCAGAGCGTATTAGTTGTTGAAGCAGACTAAAAAGGTCATAGAAGTACGATCAACCTGGATAAAAAGGGTGGGAGTTTGCCAGACGACGAGCTTTGATTGCGGATCCACTGTTCCGAATAATAAGGGAATTGACGTCGCAGCGAAGCCAACATACGAGAATTTCTCATTAATATAGATATCTTTTGATGAGTTAGCTAGCCTAGCATATCACCGGGAGGTCCTTCAACCACTCAATGTTAACATCAAACCTTATCCACTTAAATTGATTATACTATTAATCCAGTGTTCCGTACTAAACTAATATTGATGACCTTTCATTGATAAGCATTAATTACGGCAAACATTACAAGGATCATAAACAATAGATTTTTTATCCAATATTAGGGTGGCCGCAAAACTTTATTTTTAGAAATTCTCTGACAAATTTTTCATTTTGCCTGACCATTATTATTCAAAAATTAACATTTAAATCTTGTAACATTTCTACCATAGAATATTTTCTAAACGGGATAAAAAAATTTCAATTTAAAATTTTAAATTGATTTATTTCCACAAAAAAGATCATTTTCTTAATACAATAGATGAATTTCAAAACCATAAATGCGAATTTTTAATCAAAGAGTTGCACTTTTGAAAAAATTACTTTTTAAGAAAATTGTTAAATTAACAAAATAATTAAATTTTTAACAAAACAGTTGAATTTTTAACAAATAGTTGAATTTTCTACCAAAAAAGATGAATTCTCAACCAAATAATCAAATTTTCAAACAAAAAAATATTACATTTCAACCGAAAGTAGCTACATTTTTGATCCAGACAAAATCGTTAAATTTTCGATCAAATGGTAAAGCATTTTCAAACAAGAACTATTCAAATTCAATCAAAAACAGTTGCATTTTCAATCAATTAGTTGAATTTTTAATTATAAACATTGATTTAAATTAAAACAGTGTCATTTTAAATAGATTAAATTAAATTTTAAAAAGTGCATTTCCAACCAAATGGTATAATTTTAATGAAAAAAGGATTAAACTTCAACAAAAAACAGTTGCATTGTCGACTAAATAGTTAAATTTTTTATATTTTAATTTTTTAAAGTCGATTTTTTAGTATAACAATCAAATTTGTAACAAAACAGTTTGATTTAAAAAAAAAAATTTATCTTTAACAAAAAGTTCAATTTTAAATCTAAAAAGATCAATTCTCAACAAAAAATCTAATAGTTGATATTTCTTCCGAAAAAGATTGAATTTCTACATAAAGAAATGTATTTTAACACGAAAAAGATCAATTTTCAACACAGTAAATTAATTTTTGCCAAAAAAGACGAACTTTTCACTAAAAATCGTGAATTTTCAATAAAAAAATTTAATATAAAAAAAAAGAATTCTCAACAAAATGGTCAAATTTTTCAACAAAGAGACGAAGTTCTAATCAACAGAATTAACTTTCAATAAATAAAGCTTTAATGGCCTAGAAAAAAGCATAATATAAATAAGTGAAAAATTCACTTTTGAGTATGATTATTTGATTGAATCTACTAAAATCTCATTGTAATATGATTGCTAAATTGAATTTTCATGCCAAAAGATGGAAAAATTATATTTTCAGATAAAAAATAAATAAAAAGAATAATAATTATTAACAAAATATTTCAATCAAACGGAGGAACTTTAAACGAAACTAAAATAAATGTTTAGCAAATTAGTCCAAAGTCTACCCCAGGACCTTAATTTTCAATTTAAAAAGATCAGTTAGCGAATTTTCAATTGTAAACATCTTCAAAATTAATCAGTGTCGAAAATGGAAAACATCAGTAAAACTCAGAATTTTAAAGTGTCTTAAAAATATTGTATGAAAAATCACAAATTACTGAGAGCTTATTTTAAAATAATTTAAATTTTATGAAAGTGTTACGGAATTACTCCTAAATTTATCCCTGAATTCCGTAACAGTAGACAATTCGTAATTTTTTGTTCAAGATTCTGCAGAAGCTCTGTTCAATATTTACATAATATTATAATAATAAAATGGTTCCTAACTTAAAGGGAATTTATATAAAAATAAAATTAATTACGACTGGTTAATAGCCTCTATAATTTTCGGTCAAGTTAGTCGAAATCCGAATGTCATCTAGTCATTCCAGCTTTGCGGCACTACAACTCTCCATCAAGACATGAAAATCTCTTAAGTCGGTATTGATCCAATTTTAAAGTCCTTAATTGATTTGTCTCATTTCACAACATTTCCACCAAAATAATCTCATTAGCTGCAAGTTTTCAAACAGATTTTTGTGAAACAAAAATTTTTTATACAAAATAAAATTGTTATACATTTTTTTTCAACTTAATTTGTTTTCGAAGTGATACTTCTTATACCGCAACGCGAGAAAAAATACTTCCAGATGGAGAGCGAAATAGCACTCGAGCTTGATGGTCACAACAGCACTTCACCGGTTTGACCAAAGGAGATGAAAACTGCAGAAATCCATCTTCTCGAGTGCAGACGGTTTTACGACCGTCGAGTTTGAAAGTATATTTTCGAGATAATCGTCGTCAAACCTCCCGCTCGAGATTGCGTAAACGCAGTGTGTACACGATGACATTGCTAAGACAGTTGAAGAAATTCAAAAAGATTTCTTAAGATGTCAGACATGTCAAACCAAAATATCAACAAAACAGTTGAATCCTTATCTAATAATGATTAATTTTCAACCAGTTTCATGTTTAACCAACAAAGATCAAATGATTACTAAAAAAGATTAAATTTCTGTAAAACTGTTCAATTTTGTAAAACGAAAATATAAAACTTGAAGAAAAAAATGTAATTTTCAACAATTTTGGATTATTTTGTGCATTATCCAATATCCACTATGTAACTTTGTGTGTGCTTAAAAGAGTATCATTTTTTTAAGTCGTAAAATTCCCAAAATAATAAAAAGCCCTATTAGAGTCAGGAAACATCGAGCCAACACCACTATTGCAGACTTATGTGTGGATTTCGAAAGTGAGTAAATTAATTTTAAGTTATAATAAGACATTAAGCGAGCGTAATGCTAACCTCTAAATAACGATCTTGTAAGTATATTATACGTATGCAGGCGCAGACAGTTATTTTTGTAATAAAAAAGGATTAAGCACGAAATGATTGTATGTGTATTGTGATTGATTTTGTAGATAGTGATGCAGTCGACGAGGTAGAATCGGAACCTAAAGAGATACTTAATGAACCTGCAGTTGAATTGCCTTTGGTAAATGAGAATAATATTTTAAATTCTAAACTTCCAAGAGAAAATGACGATCCCATTGTCGACGAGGTAGAGGATACCACATATACTTCTGGAAGTGGTTCCATAAATACTTGCATAAAAAGTAGTCCTATAAGAAAATGGCTAGAAATCAATATTGAACTAGGGTGAAGCCTAGGCTAGGCGCGGCGATCGAGCCTGGCGATGGAGCCAGGCCTTGTCCAGATTTAGCGTTTCATTCTAGCTTGATCCAGTCTTGATCATCATGCCAGCGCCTAGTTTAGTCAGGCTTGGGCCGGATTAAGCCCAAGACCAAATATCCACACGGGTAACCATACAATCAACAATTTTCGGCCAAATTATGAATAGCTTGAAGAATCATTTTATATTTTTATCCTAAAATAGCTACGCAGCTGAACTCTACTCTTGATTTTTAACTTTTCCAACTCAAGATAAGTGATATTTGCGAATCTCAAGTATTCAAAAAATATATTTAATATTATTTAGCAATTCTTAATTTTAAATTTGTAGTTTAGGCAAGTGCGAAAAAAACGTTTCGTGTACTTTTAGTTTCTAATTTCTAAGCAACGTGTTCAAAAATGTTGAAACTTTATTTTAATTGTGCTCTGATATGAGTACTTTACCGATATAACTTTAGAAACAAATATTTTATTCTAAGGAAAAGTAAAAAATAACTGGGACTTCAAGTAGTCAACTTTTTGGCAATCCCGCTGTAAAAATTTTCAATAATTTGTTGGATAATTTAAAAGTGTTTATTTAACCCCTCAAGAGTATTAAAAAGCGCAAATTTGTCTTAATCCGCAAAAGGGTTTTTATGATTTATATTATTAAAATGAATGATCTCTAGAGTGAATTCTCAAGTTTCAAATATAGAAAAACTTCAGGTGATAATATTTTAAGTATGAGTTGGCAAAATTTTGCTACCTGAAATACACCCTTAGCGGATTTTTTCACTTTTATAGGCATGCAAAGTAACTACATAAAAGTATACGTATATTAGATAATATTTAGAGCTCCCTGGCGTTAAAATTTTATACATGAGATTATAGATTGAAGGGGAATAGTGCGAAGTTTCAGACAAGTGTTTAGAATTTTAATAAGATTTTAATCCTATACAAGAATTGATGTAATGATATGCCTCAAAAACTCTCAGCACCATTATTAGAAAAATAAATCAATAGATCAATGAAAAATTGTGTATATTGTTTAATTTTAGTGCCTTTCTCTAGCAATTAGTACTAAAAAAATAATTTTAATATAAAATCGGATAGTTTTGAGAAAGACTTACAATTTCCAAAAATGATTGGTATTATTAGCCTTTTTTATTAGAAATCATTGCACAATTATTGCAGAAAAATTTGACATACATATTAAAAAATCATTAGATTTGAATGAACATTTATAATTTTTAACAACTTTAAGTTTAGTTGGTGCTTTACATCAAAAATCAGTATTTTCAAACAACCATCATTATAACTTAAATATGATACAGTATCTTTTAACAATTAGGATTATGTTAGAGTTTTTTACCCCAAATCGGTATTTTTAGTAAAAATCATTAGGTTTAAAGGAGATTACAAATTTTTGTATAATTTTAGGCTAAGCTATAGCTTTTCATCGGAAATTCCGTTATATATTTCAAGAAAGATTTACAATTTTGCACCTTTGGATTCTTCAGTTAGAATCATTAAATTTTAAAGAAGATTTTCAATCTGACTTCAAGAATTAAATTTCTTTGATTCTTGGGATTTTTATTTTTTTTTTAAATTCGTATAGTTGAATTTAAATGATGGATTTTGAAGATGAATTTTAACCTTATTCCTTCTAAAAATCCCAAACAATCCCTTAAAATTTCTGAAATCCTAAGAAATAACTAGAAGTCCTTTCAAATTTTATTTATCTCATAAAGTTCTCTATAATTCCGTTGAAATGTTTTAAAAATTGTTAAATTGCTTAAAATCTTTTGAAATCTAACGAAAACATTTTAAATTTATAAGAAATTTTTTTCATCTCTCGAAATTTTTCTATAATCCCACAAAATTTTTTTAAATCTTATGAAATTTCTCGGAAACTTTTAAAATACACCATATATTTTCAAATCCCATGAAATCTTTTTCAATCTTTAGAAACATTTTTAAGTACTGTGCATTCTGAAACTTTGAATATACAGTGAAACTTTTCAATAGCCCTGCCTTATATAGCCATTCCGAGAATTGTTGCCGCGTCGCAGGTAGGTGTGACAAGAGCTGCGCGGGGTGCGAGGGGTCTGCGGTTGTTAATCAAGTGAGCAATCAGGCGTGGACAAACAAAAGCGGAGCGGGATATAATGAGTTAGTTTCCACCCACCGCCAGCCCCAAAATAGGCGCTATAGAAGAGTTTCACTGTATTTTTAAATTTCTTTATTATATTTAAATCTTTTAAATAATTTTGAACACTCTAAAATCTCATCAAATCCGCTTACATTTTCATTTATTCCTAAAATACGTTGAAAATTTTCTATCATTTGATATCTTTGATACCCTTATCAAATACTTTGCAATTCTTTTATTTTCTTCGAATTTGGTAAAATACTCTAAAATCTTTCAAATCCAATGAATCAAAAAATTTGCAATTCCTTAGTGATCCTATTAAATTGGTTAGATCTGGTAAAATGGCTACAAATCCCTTGAAAGACTTTAAACTGCTTCTAATTATTTTGAAATGTATGATAACTTTGAAGCATAATAAAATCATATCAAAACCTTTAAAATCTCATGGACTGATTTAGAATCTTGAAATTCGCTTGAAGCATTTTAAAATATTTTGAAATAAGGTTGAAAGAGTTCTATTAACGAAAAATTAGAAAAAACAGTAGGACAAATATCATTTTTTTCAAAATAGGAGGAAAATAGTGTAATGAGTTCGAGACCTGAAAATATTGTCTGCTTTTCCATTACTTTAGATAAAGAATCCTTTGAAGTAAAATAATTTTCAATTATTTTTGAGTTGTGTTAATTTAAAAATTACGTGAGATCAATATAATAATGACGTTCATCTCTGTTTCTCTAGTATTTTGTAAAATCAGTACGTCCTGTCTACTTCCAATTAAAAATTAATCTTCATCTAGAATTTGTATAACTAAACGAGTTTAAATATAACTTTTTGATTTTGAATAATGAACACTCTTTAAATATTGTAGAGGGAAGTTTGCATATTAAAAATTCTTGAAAGGTTAATCGAGTTTTTATTTTGTTACGAACATTAACTTGGCAGGCATTTGTATAAATTTTGCAATCCCCAAATTCTCTCTTGCTACAAATTGTAACATCATCTCTAATTGAAAATTTCCATTTCTAACCTTCTATTTCGGATAGGATCTGGGAGATTGCCAGTGTCCACACTTTCTGGTGAATTTGTTCCCTATATTTTAGTTAAAACTGAATAATGCATCACCGCCATTTCAATGCTCATTTAAACAATGGAGTGTGACAAAGTGTTACGTATTATCTAATATACATACGTACATATGTATAGGTCACAGTGTTTGTTACGAAGCCGGTGATTTGTTTCCGGGCGGACATTAATGTCCCGACCTGCGCAAGTCTATTTACGAAGCGACATAGTAGTAACGACGTTTTTAGTCAGGCGGCAGCAGAAAACAGTGGCAGTAGTGACAGTGTGCGACAAAGCAGTGAACGCTGCACGTGCTTCACTACACAGCTTCAATTGCATAAAACATGTAAAAACTACTTTTGGGAATTTTTCCACTCTCCTTAGGCCATGGCATGGCCTCCTGATTTATTCATTACAAACACATGATAAATAAAAAATCCACCTCTTTTATGAAAAAGTTTTCGCTCCACGTTCATTTCATGCCGTAATCCGGCTAGAAATATTGTCAAACGAAAAAGCAATTTTGGGTCTAGATCATGCCAAACCCCAGGAAAAGTCAATTCCTCAAATAAAAGAATTAAAATTTCCCCAGAAATCCGAACAGAATTGTTTTATTCTCTTGTAGACTTTCAAAATGATTTAAACCATTTCTAAGTATTTAGTTCAAAATCTTCAAAAACGTACATTTTGTTTTAAATGTTTTGAAATCATTTTAAGTTTGAAACTGTTAAATTATCATTATTTATGATCGAGGAAGTATATGAGACCACCTTATGAGACGCCTGAAGCTGAATTACTGTAATATAAGCTTTTTCAAGCCGTCCGTAAACACAATAATTCTCGAAAAAATAGAAGGATCACATCGACCTTTGGCACACTTTTCATAGGCCCTAAAAAAATAACGAGTTCATTAACCAGTATTTATTGACCCAAGGTTATTGTTTTATCCGTCGGAAAGGCTGTGAAAAAATCGAATGTTTCAATATTGCGTCAAATGATGACAGATACGTAAAAAAAGGGTTTGTTAGACGAATTATATATTATGTATCTACAATTTTTCGGTTAACCGTTTTTTATAGGTTTATTTATCGAAAATACTATGAAAAAATCAAATTTTGAGAAGAATATCGGGAAATACAAAAAGAAGATTTAAAAAGGAAGATAGCTTTTGACAACATCTAAAAAATTATTTACAGCCATTTTTTTATATAAATCGTCGAATATGCTAAAAAAAAGAAAATTAAAATTAGGAGCCAAAGATGTAAGATACGAAAAAAAGGTCTACAGTGAAATTGCAGTTTAAAAAAATTCCTAAAAAATTCTTTTATAACCATTTTTTGATAAGACATGTAACTTTGATTTTATTTATCGAAAATACTATGCAAAAAATCAAAATTAAAATTTTGAGCCAAAGGGCATGAGATACGGTAAAAAGTTCCCAGGATGAATTGAAGCTTCTAAAAAGTCCTACAAAATTGTATTTACCCATTTTTTGATAGCACTCGTTATTTTGGAGGTATTTATGGAAAGTACTATACGAAAAATAAAAAATTCAAATTTCGAGCAATACGACTTGAAATGCGGGGAAAAGTTTTTGGAGGAATTTTCGATTTTAAAATTTTAAAAAATTTTCTTCAAAGCGAGTCGCGTATCTAGCGCACGATGAGAATATTCCAGCATAGCGGACATATTTTTTTTGTATCTTTTAGGCTTAAGAAACAAATTTTATTATATTATACATTTTCAAAATTTTTAACAAGCTTAAAAATTTTATTTCAAAATCTTCAAAAATCCACATTTTCTTTAAAATTTGTTGCAGTATTTTCAAATTTTAAATGATTTTTTATTTGTTTTAATCTTCCAAAAGCTTGCAATAGCTTTTTAAATAATTGAAAGCTCGTCCAAAATACTGCAAAAATTAAAAAAGTTGTTTTAAAATTTTGCAGATCATTTTTGGACATATTTTGTACTTTTTCAAGCAAAATTTTAAGAGCAGAATTATTCCCCCACGTTAAAAACATTTACAATTTATATTTTTCTTTAATTCTTACTCCTTTAGAACAATAAAAACATAAAATTTATATTCAAATAAAATTAAACATTTGGACATTTTTATTTATTAAATTGATAGCGCAGAAGTTTCTTAATCTTTATGATTAAACTCATTCAATATAAACAAGCGGTTATGCATTGAATCCTTTTTGTTATTTAAAAAAAAAATTGATCATGAAATTGAGAAAATAATCGTTCCTTAATTATTATAGAACTATTTAAAATAAAAGATTTTTTAGAAATAAATTTTTGGAATATAAATTCCTTTCCAATTTCGTTCCAGCATGTTTACGTGTTCGAATATTTCACGAGGTTGAAATTTAAGAGGCAACGCTGCATGTAATTTGCAAAAAGTTTAATTAACTTCAATTAAGAACCAAAAAGTCTTGAGCTTTCAGTATATATTAAATAATATTTACCTGAAATTTATACGTATATAATCGTTCCTATGAGATGGAAATTAAATATTTCTAGATATTAATTGCCTGAATAGAGTCAATTCAATATGGAAGTCAAACAATATTTGTAGCTGAAGCTTCTACCAATAAACGAGTTTCGTACTCTACACATTGATTGAAAAATTCAATCTAAAAGCACCTCTATCTATAGAAAAGTATCCTCTAAAAAAGATGATGAGAATAATTTCAATCCTATAATCGATCATAGTAAAGTCAATACTACAGTGAAACGGAGTTTAGCGGCGCGTATGTAGGAAACCGCACCACCGTATTTTATTATAAACCAAATGAAAAATTGTTTTCCTGGGTAATAATTTCATTGAAGGAATAAAAAATACCTTCCGGAATGTTCAGGAAGTAGGAAATCTATCAAATTATAAGATGTATTGTAATATGTCTTGCTTATTGATAAGCGAGGTAAAGAATAAATCTAGTTATTTCCCAAGTGGCAACAAGCAGATCATTTGAAGACACCATAAGTTTTACCACTTTTATTTGTTTTAAAATTATTGAAAAACTTATGAGAACATTACTTTTTTTGTAAATTTTTTCTTGCAAGCAATTTCTTTTATTTATTTTTCTGAGTGAGCGATTTAGCCCTACATGGTGGGGCAAATTTACTCGCTGTTTAAGGGATTGTACATAGTTTTTTGTAAATAAACGTATTTTCTGGTTTATAGTATGAAAGAAGGTTATATCATAATTCTAGATTTGAAGAATCAATACCTAAATATAAATTCTTTCTAAGATATTATAAAAAATCTGCCCGCTTTACGCGCACAGCCTCATCGCGCGCTGCGCGCGCGGCTCACAAACTTGAACGCGCCTAGGTCGCGCGACGGTTGAATCTCGCGCTTCGCGCTGAGATATTTATTCTTTGTATTTGTAATACTTGAATAAAACTTTATCAAAAAGATCTTTTTCAGATGGCAGTATTTTTATGTTTCTTGATATTCTGAATTGTCAACTTAATTAAGTATGGTCAAAGATTAAGTTTCTCAAAGCTTTGTAGTCTTTGAGGTAAACATTCTCATCGTGAAACTCGCACTGCACGCTCGATTTCCGACAGACATTTGTAAACAGGTTTTGTTGAATCTTTTTTTTTCTCGTAACTTTTGTCGTTTTCCCACGCATTTTTTTGTTGTATTTTCACAGTTGTTTTTCACAAATAAAACAAAAAGTACGCATCGTATCAAGAAGTGATTCTTAACGAAATTGTAGATCTTTTTTGGGATAACAATTTTGGTTCATTAATCTTTTTTTGTATCCTACGTAGTTTGACCACAAAATAGAACTTTTTATTATTTTTTGTGCAATCAAAATTTAAATTTTTGATTTTCCAAGAAAATCCCAAAATTTGTTATGATAATCTTGTAAGGCTTTCAAAAAGCAATGTTTTTCTTCTCTTGACTTTTTTTTCATATCGTTTGTTTTTTGGCCTAAAATTTTGATTTTCGGTTGATTTATAATTTTTTGAAAATGCTATAACTCTAAGAATTTTCTTTTTATCAAAAAAAGTCATCAGGATAAATTATTTGTGCTTTTTAATACTATAAATATCCGTACATAGAATTTTTAAAATCAGAAAAAAGTGGTTTAAAAATTTTTCAAAATGCGCTCACTTTTTGAATTATTATCAAAAATGGCTGGTTAACGAACTCGTCCTTTCTTTTAGGACCCAAACAAGTGTGTCAAATATGGATATTATTCGTTCATTTTTTCGAGAGTTATCGTGTTTATGGACGGACAGACAGACGCCATCATAAAAACTTTATTTTCGGATTTAGGGGGTCTCAAAACGTGGAAATCCGTTGAAAAACAGTGGTGTCAAAATTCGGACAATTCTAATACTTTCTCAATTATAAATTATGATAATGTAAAAACAAACCGAAAAAAATGAGCCACTTGGTCCCATTATAAGGTAAGCAGTGAACTTTTATATAGTTTAAATATATATTATCACTAAGTTGTTTAATATTCCCTTAATGCAGGACAGTAAATAAAGGTTTTTTGCCTTTAAAAAACCCTCGATAAAAGTTTGGCGTATAAATGTATGGTTAACCTTTTTTTGCACTCGAGTTATCTCGGGCTTTGCGGTCTGGCTGCAATGTGAAGTTTGGTATAATGTTGGTCTGAATAATAATAATAAGTGCTGGTAAAAAATGTAATACTTTTTATTTTTTAAATACTGAATAAATTACTTTTGTAAATGTTTTATATTGCAGTATCTATAATAATATTAAAGTTACTCCAGTTCTTCTTAATTATTTCATGTGATTGGTAACACTGCCCTGCAAATTTTTATTTTTTCATGCGAATATGATAGCACCTAGTATTTCCGAATAAATTTTTCGTGCTGAATATGAATCGGGGTTTAAAAACTTCCCATTGAGATACGTTTTAGCAAAATAGGGGTTGAAACCCCTAAAAACGGCGTTTTTAGCCATTTTTGAAAAATTGCAGAGCTGAACCATGACGTCCTACAAACTTCGCTAATACCAGAAATTAGAGGCAGAAATAAGCCTTTTCAAATGAGCTCTTTGATAAATTAAACGCATACGTACTTAGAGCGGGGGTGTATTTTTGTCTAAGAGTGGAGTAAGAAAATGAAAACAGAAAGGATTTTAACATACTTACAGCCACGCCAAGCATTATAAAATGTGCAGTGCTTCTAAGGGATTTTAAGGGTCGCTGATTACGAATATGCATTTAGGTTTAAAAAATTCAAAATGGCGTATCCAATATGGTGGACTATTTTTTCAAAGTTTGATCGTATTCGCTTAAAACTTGTTACTCGAGGATATTAAGGATCGCTGATTACGAAAATACAATTACATTCTTAATATCCAAAATGACGGATCCAATATGGCTGACGATTTTTTGAAATTCAAACGGATTTAGTGCATCTTCTTACTCGAGGAATTGTGGGAAAGCTGATCACAATGTAATCAAACGACTGCCAAAGTGAATGTTATAAATAAATAAAAAAAATATGCAACTTCGTTCAATGGATGGAGTTAGTCGTTCGTTCTTCTTCGGCTACATCGTTTTTTGTTTTCTCGTAATGAACGACCCTTAAAACCCCAGAGTAACAAGTTTCAAGCGAATACGATCAAATTAAAAAAAGAAAGTCCATCATATTGGATACGCCATTTTGAATTGTTAATACCTAACTGCATATTCGTAATCAGCGATCCTTAAAACCTATTAGAAGCACTGCACGTTTTATAATGCTTGGCGTGGGTGTAAGTATGTTAAAATCCTTTCTGCATCCATTTTCTTCCACCATCCCTGGACATAAATACCCCCCCCCCTCCCTCCACCCCCGTTCTAATGGCGCCTGCGATTAATTTGGCATACATTCGGAAACACTAGGTGCCATCTTATTTGCAAAACTCATGTAGGGCAGTGTAATCAATTATTAAATAAAAATTAACAAGGGAACGTTCAGTTTTTACATTAGGATGATTTTTTGACTTTTGAGACCCTCTCCCCTCTATTCTAAGGAGACGTAAGATATCCCCCCCCCCAAGCCCTTTCTAATTACGTAATATTTGATATTATTTACTCAAAATATGAGCAAGTATAAATCATTTTAACTGTAAACGAGATTTGAATATTTTTAGGTTTTTTAAACAACGACAAAGTATTTTAAAGAATTCCTCATTTTAACAGAATTTGATGATATTTGGCATGGTTTTTAGATATTTTACAAGATTTCAATAAATTTTTAGAGGCATAAGGAGATTTGCAGAGATATAGAAATATTTCTAAAGAACTCACATGATTTTAAAGGATCTCAAGAAATAATTTTCACGAATTTTGAAGGATTCAAGAAGAATTATTGCGCTTACGAAGATTTAAAGAGATTGCATAACAATTAAAAAAATTTTACGATATTTTAAAATATTTGCAAAGATTGCAAAGGTTTTTAAGAGATTTATAACTTTCTGTATAATTTCACATGAATTAAAATTATTTTAGGGATTTCAAAAGAATCAAAAGTATATCAACGAGCCCTAGAGGGTTTTGAAAGATTCAAAGGAACTGTACAATATCATCGAACATTATATTATTATTATTATTATTATTGCTCGTATGCAGTATAAACTATTACATGTTTAGTTTTTATTCATAATTATATCGTTTTCATTTAATGAGCACTTTGATTTCTCATGGAAGATAAATTAATGATTGCCCTTAATCATTTAAAATTATTAATGAAAATACATAATGCTTGTCTAAATTTTAAATTATGTTAATGTTATACTGAATGGAGGGTCTATACAATTTTTGAAAAAAATGACTTGACTAATGGAGATTCAAGGTTTTTCCAGGTTTCTCTAAATTTTTCGGGTTATATTTTTTTTAATTCTTAACTATTACGTATTGTATCGCACAGTTGTCAAGTATACATCCATTGAACATTATCTCACCCCATAGTTTTTAGACAATTCAATTGTTTATTACTTATTTTCGCAATCAAATAATTATGGTAAATTGTTGAAAAATCGATTACGCCCAAATTGCGAAAAAAAATTATTCAAGTCATTTTTTTAATTATTTTTTTATTAACGAATCCAAGTTTCACTAAGTGCTCCATCTCAAATTCAAATTTTTTATGAGGTATGTAGAAAATATAATTCACAACATGAAAATGCAAGAACGGTTTTTTAATATCAACGGTAAGTGCTACAAAAATCAAATTTTCTTTCACGTTTTGAACGAAAATTAACCATTAAATACTAAATACAACACGGATAAAACAACAGCAGCTCGCTCGAGTCGCCACATGCTCCGGGCGGCCATGTGACGCGCAACGAATATTTGATTTTGTTACCACTTACCGTTGAGATCACAAAACCGTTTTTTCATTTTCATGTTTTTATTTATATTTATTACATACTTCATCAAAAAAATTCAATTTGAGATGGAGTACAAAGTAAAAAATGCATTTTTTATAACAAAATTATTAAAAAATAATCTAAATAAACTTTTCTTCCATAGTTTTTTATTTTTTGTGAAGTTCATTTATTGTGAGTCATGCCTGCATTTTTTCACATTTTTAATATAATATTTTAATGCATAAATAAGTAATAAATAATGGAATTTTTGTTAAATATGGGGTGGTGTGTTGTTGAATAATGTATACTTGACGACTGTACGACACTTTTTAATTTTCATGATTTCACGAAAAATGGCGTGCTCACTTCAGGAACTTGGATTCTAAAAAAATTATACAAAATAGTTAAAATTATTATACATGATTCTCAAATTCAAATTTTTTAAATTCTTTCTTTTTTGACTATACCACTTTTTTATTTTTTTATTTTTACGACATTTTTATTTCAAGCTCAGACTTGGGTACCGCTTAAGGAGAAATAATACAATTTTCTTAAAGCGTTGCAGATATTCTAGGTAAAACTTAGACATTTTTACTGATTACCCAATATTTTATTATCCACATTAAAAAAGCACTTCATTTACGGTTAGAAGGCACAGTAGTTTTTTTAATGATTTTTTAATAGAAAGACCGTACTTCATGCATTATCAAACGAAACATATATCTTAAAGAAAATTTGCATAAAAATAGATGTCTTTACAGCGATACTTAATTTATGAAAGTAACTTTATAAAAGGATTAGAAATTTCCGAACGGAACAAGATTTAGGAAATTTTATAATTACAGAATATTTCTAACTATACACGTATTTTCATTATAGAATAATTAAAGAAATTATCAATCCTTGAGAAAAAATGGATAAATTGAAAAAAATGACTTGCTTTTATTCATATTTTTTTCTTAAACTCACCTCCAAAATATGCTTTTTCTCTGGGAAAGTGAAAATGATGAAAAAAAAGTTTAATTCAAATAAGTACGAATTCACTACCATAAAGCTACTTATACAAATTAAAAAACATCTTCTTTAATTTAAAATTATAATTTTAAAACAAATTTAAGCACTCTTGAAAAAGTCCTTGAATTAAAAAGAATTCGGTGACTTTTCCCTGACTTTCTCTAAATAACAAAACTCCCTGGCATTTCCAGGTTTTCCAATGTTTACCAGGTAAATAGCAGCCCTGCGGAGAAAAATAGACATTTCAAATATTATAAACGACCATACCGTTTTTACCTTCAAATAGAATAAAATGATGTTATAAGTTCTAATGAGTATAATAATTACAAAATTTGTACAGTAAACAAAATGTTTTCAAATACTATGGACTAATCGCTTCGCTTAACGTCGAGGAATATCTTACATTTTTGCAACAACCATCAATTATGTGAATGAGAAAAGTTTTACCATAAAACTTTTTTGTTTAATCTGATATTATTATAAAAATTTAGAGCTGTTTTTCAATAGTTTGAAAAAGGAATTTTATCAGCCGAAACAGGTCTAAATTAGCATATTCTAAGAAAATAATTAGAAACAGGAAATCTACTATAAAAGTGATTTGGATCCAGCCCCCCCCCCCCTTGTTTAAGGACACGTAAGATTTTCTAGACCCCTGCCCTCAAAAAAAGCCTTACGTAATTAATGGGTCAGGCTATTTAAAATATTCTGTTTTTTACGACATTTTTCTCCCTCATCCAATTTAAAAATCTGTTTTTGTAATTTAACATAAGATCACCTTTAGAAATTAGAATTTTAACAATATACATACAAAAAATTGATGCCGGGAAGAAAACAATAACCTCTTTACACGTGTCAAACTTATCCTCTATCGCAGAATCAAGTGATAAATATTGATCGAAACTAAATTTCCGACACAATAAGAGACAATAAAAAGGAGATAGAGCAGAAAAATTATAAGATTTTGCGATAAGGGAGAAAAATTCAAAATTCAGAAAGTATTTTTTTTTAATTTTTGCGGGAAAATCTAATTGGTTCAGCTGATCGCCAGAAGTACTTCAGTCTGAGTAAAGCGGTTGTTCGGTTAATGAGGGCATCAATATTGCCGCTAGCAATTGCAAGTTTAAACAGAAAAAATAACCTATTTCCGATTTTTATTACTTAAAAAGTATAAAAAAGACTTCAAAGGTATTTAAAATGCCTAAAATTTCACTAAAACTATAGGATCTGTAAAGTGTATGTGAGAGTGCAGTTCTCATGATTCTGGCATGTGATTGACATAGTGTCATAGAGGAAGCATTAGTGATTTTTTTTAATATTAGATAAACTGAGGTTTTTATTTTATTCAAAAGAAGGGGAAAGTTTCGTCGTACCCTATCCCTTCCCCAACTTTATAATTTTTTCATATATCAACTTTGAACTATGTCGACTAAAAAAGTTTTTCTGTTCAAAATATAGGTTTGAAATGTTTTAAATGGGCATAACTTCCTCATTGTTCAATTAAATTCATTAATATTATAGATCATTCGTTTCACTTCGATTCAACTCAAAGTTTCTATTCTCAGATCCACTTTAAATTATGAAAATGAGAAAGTTTTTGCTATGAAAATTGATTTTTAATATTATATGAATGAACATAACTTTCTCACTGTTTGATAGAATGTAATATTATTATAGGTCAATCTATTTGCCGAAAACCAGAGAATCTTTTATATTCTAGACTCACGTTTGAATTATGTTAATGAAAAAACTTTTTCTATAAAAAACAGATTTTTAAAATAATATAAAGTGCTAAAAAATGCAGTAAATATTTAGAGAAATCCTTCGGTCATTTTCAAGATATTAGTCTTGAAAATAATAATAATATGAAGTA
>NC_046659.1:86356072-86425654 GCF_010883055.1 Belonocnema kinseyi | reverse complement strand
ATAATATAAAAATAATATGAAGTCTTGAAAATAAACCCTCCAAATTTCAACATTTATCCTCAACCTTTTTTAAGTTGTCGTATTCACAAAAAAGTGTGATATCCACATACGCATCAGAACAATTGCTTAAAACATTTTATTAGAAATTTTAAAATTAAGGAACCTTTAATTAAATGAATTCAATTTTTTCGAAAATATTATCACAACAAAATCTGCCTCATGAGGAAGCAGAATGTATATTAATTGAAATTCATGCAAAAACCCCATTGTCTTGAAAAAAGGGTATTTCCTAACACATTTTCTCCCATATTTCTATTTGGATTATCTGTAAAAGAATCTCATTATGTGATTTTGAGGAGAAGGCATTAAATCAGGACTCGCAGTAGACCTTTTGATAGAATGATGTTTCGTGATTACGTAATTAAGTAAGCGAAACCTTCCCTTCGCTGTAAGAACGACCCCTAAGCGTACATGCATTATTCAACTCTGATTGTGGTGACAATTGCGTGATGACTTTTGTTACGTTTCCTGTCGTTTCACTAATGAGGAGCAAGCCAGGATTAGCCAGCTTACTCGTGGGATTATCGGCTCGAATGTCACGGTGACTGTCGCAGCTGAAGGACAGCAAAGAGAAATGAAGATAGAGATGAATATAGACAGGTCGGAAAGAGGAAACTTTATGGCTGAGATTGCATTCCTTTGTCATACTCGTGAAAATGACAATAATCGTCCAATTGGTCAACCGAGAAATGTTACGCCCTGCATTAATTTTCCTCTATGCAAGACCGTTTTTGCATGCACAATGCAAATTGTATCTATAGCCAAGACTCGGATATGCCAGGTCAATCTTGCACACTAATGAGGAGCAGGGCGATACCGTCAAAGTACATCTATATACCCAAGTGTTTGCACTGTAACCAGTCCTTAGGATTAATCGCCACCAAGCCAACATACTCAAACTTTCAGGCTAATTAAATACTAAAATGTAATTGGTTAATCAACCCTAGTTTTAAAGGTGTTTTTGTTTATATATTTTAGATACAAAATGCGGATTTCACGGTTCACAGCGGTTCAGTAGCATCATTTTAGGCAAAAAGGGGGATTTCTATTTATTTTTAAAAATTTTTTAATCATATGGGTATCTCGTGAATATTGAACGAAAGTTTCCTCTACTAATGGCATTTTTTTAGCTAGTTTGGAAAAATTTGTTGAAAAATTTGAAATTTCTGATGATGAAAATAGATCGAAAAAATATTTAGGAAGATCAAATATAACAAATTTGATAAACAGCATAATTTCAAAATTCTTATGTTTGACTTGCGAACATTTTTTTTATCAATTGATAGATCATCATTCAATATGCTCCTCAATTTTGTCCACCTAAACTTAGAATAAATGAAGCGAATCCAATGAAAAAACCAACTATTCTTGGTTGAAATTTCATTATTTATGATTGAAATGATTACTATTAAACAGTAAACCCCAGGAATAAATTTTATCTTTCAAAAAGATAAAAACGTTGCATCGCGTTTATTTAACGAAAGATAAAATTTATCTAAAAAAAAGATAAAGTTTATCTGACGTAATTATTTTTTTGATATAGGTTATATATCAGACGGCTGCGTTAATTTTCACAGGAAAAATGTCCTTCCCAAATTTCAAAATCCTCGCGGTATTCAATTTTAATTATTCTTACTTTTTTCACTACTTTTAAACCCAAAAATCACTCACCTACACTTACTGAATACACAGTCTGCACTTTGGTTATTTTATACCAAATAGTGTTTGTTTACAATTTTTGAAGTCTACATCAGAGTCGATAGAAAACTGAAGATTTGTTCAACAAAAGTAAGGGACTGAAGTTGGCTGAGGGTTCTTACTCAGACATCTTCAGTCCGTCACTTTTGTCTGACATATAACCTATGTGAAAAAAAATTTACGTCAGATCAACTTTATCTTTTTTTCAGATAAATTTTAACTTTCGTTAGATAAATGTGATACAACTTTTTTATCTTTTTGATGTAATTAATTGGTTAAAAGTAATATAAAAAAAAGTAATAAAATGTAATTAATTGGTTAAAAGTATAATTATTTTGTTGAGCATTCAACAATTTTATTAAAACATAATCAATTTTGGTAGAAAATTAAACTATTTTTATACGAAATTCAACTATTTTTCTGGAAATTAATTTTGTTGTTAAGGACTCAACTGTTTTGTAGAAATATTTTATTTGTGACTTGAAATATCAAGGCTTGAAAAATCTCCTTTTTTTGGAAAATAAGATACTCTGTTAAAAATTTGTATTTTTTATTAATTCCACTATTTTTATTTCAAATTGAAATTATTTTCGAAAACTTGATTGTTATATTGAAAAATAACCAATTTTGTTGAAAAATTAATCCGTTTTGGTGAAAATTAAACAGTTGTGTACAAAATTCGTCTCTTTGGATTACGAATATCTTGGTTATTTTTTTAAATACTAGTCAGTTTTTTAAGCTAATTTATTTTCAAATTTTATTTTTTGCAATTTAGAGCTATACAGACAAACGATTTTAGGAACAAAATTGACATATTTGCACATTTAAAAATTGTATATTGACTGATACAATTATCGAGGTTAGATCTCTTGAAAACAAAACGAAATCTACCAATAGAATGCAAACCTCTCTACAGAAACTGTTGAAAAATGGCTATTTCTGAGAGAAAATCATCTAGACTTTTCATTTATCAATGAACAATCATCCAGGCCAACCAGCGTCACAGGTTCTCCTAACATTGTTACAAAACCTACACCTATCTTTGATAAAAAGAATTTATTTTGTCGTTAAAATTTTTGTATTAATTTTTGACACCAGAAAAATCTTTTTACTTTCGTGACACTTTCTCATACGACAAGGCAATCTTTATTCACAGCCTTTTAAATAATATGTTGTTTTTAAATCCGCGCTTGCTTGAATGATGAGATTTTTCTATGAAAAACTAAACAAATGCAAAAACGTAAAAAAATTAAAAATCGAAAACAGAATTCTGTTGAAAAGTAGAGCATAAGGACCCTAAATATGCATAATGGAAACATGCTAGATCATGTGCACAATTTAGAATATGACCTTCTTATTGCTTAAATGGAGTTAAAAATGTAAAACTATCGCATTATTTGATTAAATTTTACTATTATAAACTTTTCCTATTGTTATAACGTTTTTGAATTACTACCCAGGTGGGGTAGTAATTGAATTAGAAAATATCTTGACTAATCCAATTACTAAATTTTGCTAATGTTTAGTGGCCTACTTTTCTCCAATCAAATCTGTAAATTTTTTGAGCAATTAATTAAATTTTAAGAATTTTGATTCAGAGAGACAATACAGTATCTTTTACGTAAAAGAAAAAGCTATAAAATTCAAATAAATTTATTTAGGTGCTTAATTCATACTTAATCAAGGTGATGTTTATTTAAGACGAATTATTTTGGCAAACTTAGCTAAATAATAGTTTAAGATGTTAATTTTGTTTGTCTACTTGATCATTATCAATATTATTAAAATATTGATTAATTTTTAAGATTGTGAAAAAAACGCTCTCTAGCTCCGCTGGGATATGAGCCCAGGTCCTTCTGATTTCTATGACAAAATAAAAAATGTCCAGCCGAAAAAAATTGAAAATAAAAACCGGTTTCTTTTTGGAAAGCAGCGCATAAGACCCTGAATGTGTATGATTAATTCAGAGCCGATTCATCCTTTGTCATTTTAAGATTGTAAAAAATGTTCATGTTGCCTAAGTATGTTCAAATAATTACAATGCAGTGATTTGAATATGAAAACAGACTAGGTCTCGTTTACAATAGATTTCTCAATACGGCCTTCTTATTCTTTTAACAAAGTTAAAAATATGACACCATCGCGTCGTTTTATTAAACTTTTCTTCTTCCACCTTCTCAATATTTATAACTTTTAGAAATTATTATATACAGTCCTAAATAATATTGTTACCGAGCAATTCATCTTCCACTAATGAATTATGCAACTCCCTGCCTACTCGAACTAATAATTTTCTACTCATCCTTAGTGGCTCGCTTTTCGCTAATCGAAACTGTAAAATTTCATGCAGTTCAATTTTAACCATTTTGATTCGGAGAGTAGAAAAGCACAGAATCTAAAATATAGAAGTTTTTGTATTAATCTCTGACACAAAATAAAACTTTTGACTCTTGCGACATTTGCTCATACGGCGAGAAATTATTTATTCACGTCCTTTTAAACAATATACATTATTCATGAATCTACGCTTCCCTATAAGCAAAAGTTGTTTAAGTTATAGAAATGTGCTCTTCAAATGATAAGCGGTTTTATATCAATTTTTTCTGCACAGCGCTGCTAAAAATGATTTCATAAAATATTATTGTTAATAAATCATGAAATATACAGAGATCACCAGGATTTCGAAAAAATAATTAAGATATCCGTAGTCAGAGGACTTTTGTACCTTTTGAATAAATTATATTATCGTCCAACTATTATTATAATTAGATAACATTTTTCAAAATATTTAACAAAAAGTTAAATAATTGATTCGTATCGAACTCAAATACGTGAAAGTACATCGAAATTAATTAAAAATGTATTTTTTAAGGTTCTGGAAATTCTTAACAGAATATTACCAATAAATTTTTATTTATTATTTTGGCCATAGCCATGCCCACGAGCACCACAATTTTGATACGAATAGTGGCACCTGGAAAAGGGACTATTTACAATGAAATTTCGTTACGAATAGCCAGATTTTTTGCGGCGCATATAACAATATTTATTTGCGAAAAAGTATTTCTAGACACTTTGTGCATTATATTTAATTATATTGGACCAGTCTATTTAGCAATGCTTTTAATTTCGACTAAATATACTGGTTTTGAGTTCAGAAATTTATTAAGAGTCTTTTCTCCAATAATAACCTAAGTGGTAATTATTTTCTTACTACGTAACAAAATAAATTCGATTACATGCACTTAAATCACATCCAACAAAGTATTAATTTCAGAATCTAAAATTAAAGCTTCTTTTCTCGTTTCCAAATATAGCTAAAGAATTATAACCATTTCTTAAATGTCCTAAAGATTAAGACATGACAGTTATTCATTAATCTTAAAGATCACGAGCTTCATTTTACCATTTAAATTGCTTAATAATTAAAGACTCTATAAAAAACTTCAGGAAGAGGAAAATTTAATTGCACTTTAAGTGTCTCAATTTGACAAAATTAACCGATGCGAAGCCCGAAAAACATCGTGAAACAATTCGTCGTTATCCGATAACACGGATTTATTATTAGAAGAAGCATATTTTAAAGGTGAGTTCTTGAAGAAAATATGAATAAAAGAAAGTAATTGTACCTGTAAAATATCTAATAAATAGGTCAATCCAGACTAAAAATATTCTTTCCAATATAGAAATTTTTATTTCATTACCTTATCATCCGGTGACACAAAAGTTATCTGCTATCAATTGCAAAATGGAAAATAATCTATATTCCTTATATTTCATCATGTTTAAATAATTTGAAATAAATTTACAGTAATATTATGTTTTTATTGTAATATTTGCTCCGCCTGGTTTTCCCAAAAAATTGGCTGATCAGAAAAAAAGGATTGATTAGTTCTGCCGAAATTAAAATTAAATTTAAAAATAAATAATTTAAAAAATTGAAAACGTTTGGGATAAAATTAATTATATTATCAAATTAAATTTACTGAAATGGTCAAATTTCCGAAAATAGTGAATTTCTAAAATTTTAAATAGCCGACAGTAGTAAACTTCCGAATTTTTAAATTCCCGATAAATTTTCAAATTTTTAAACACATGAAAAATACCGAAAAATAATTGCTGAAACAGAAAAGTGACAAAAGATTAAAATTCGCCAACTTTAAAATTCCCAAAAGAAAAGAAAACCACCAAAGACGTTTAATCCTAAAATTAAAAAATTCTCGGAATCGCATGTTTTCAGAATTTTAAACAATAGAAATTAGTAAACTTCGTAATTTTGAAACTATCGAAAAAAATTGCAATTTTTTCACTCTCTTAAACTCCAGAAAGAAAAGGAAACTATAGAAAATGTTTATCTTCGTAAATTGAATACCCAAACTTACAAATTCTCCAAAATAGTAAATTCCCGAAATTTTAAAACCCTGAAATTAGTGAGCTTCCGGATTCTAAAATTGCCGAAAATACATCAAAACAATTATTACAAAAAATGTAAGTAAAACGCAAATTTTTAACATTTTAAATTGATGAAAGAAAACCAAACTACCGAAAATGTTTTTTTCCGAATTTTCAAATTCCTGAAAATAGTAAATGCACGAAATTGCATATTCCTGATATTCTCGAAAAAATAAGATTTTAGAATAGAGGCGTGAGAATAAATACCATATATAAACTAAAAGACTACTCTGACATAAAAAAATTATTGACTACTTTTTTCGCAAATTTATACATTGCGTAATTGACTACTTTCCGGTATTGGAAATTTCGGCCATTTACTATTTTCTGGAATTTAAAAAGACGAAAATTTCCTATTTTCGTGAATTTAAAAATTGGAAAATTAACTTTTATCGAGAATTTTAAAATTCGGGTTTTAAAAATATCGGAATTTTAAATTTCGGGAATAAACATTATCGGTAGTTTTGAATTGTTTCCGGATATTTAAATCTCGGGAATTTTCATTTTTCAAGAAATTTCTGTTCCATCATCATTTTTTCAGTATTTTCCACATTCAGGAATTTAAAAATCAGGCAAAATTATGTCTGGAAATAAGTTTTTGCTTTGGCATGATGTTTCAACTACTGTATCTTACAAAATGGTGAATTTATTCATAAAATTGGTTTATTGCCATTACTTTGTAACCAATTTCCAAATGGCATAATAAAAAATACTTTTCTCATGGATTTCAATGTACTTTCACGTATTTGAATCCCATCAAAATAGGTGATCCATGAAGTTTTCCCTTCCCTTGTACATTTATTTCTTCAATCAAATTTAAAATTTAATAAAAAGATGTGTTAGATGTTAAATGTATTTTAGGTAGTAGTCTATGCCTTGAGGAGATAAAAAGTGACTAGTACTTTTTAAGATGAAGCTAAAAATGGGATTGATCCAACTGAGTAATTCTCGATCGTTATAAGCTCATTTTTCCAGTCTCGAGCTGAAATATGAGAAGACAGATGGTTGGAACGAAACAACCCGAGACAATAAATCCAAGGTATAAAGGAGATGCTCATAATGAGTTCCGCGTCTTCGAGCTTCACGAGTTCCGGGGCATACGCTCCCACGTGGGCCATGCCCTGGGGGCTCGAGCGGGAATAGAAAGAGAGATGATGGGACGTTTCAGGACGCAAGGGTACCAGGAATATAAAAGAATCCACCTAGACTCCACTTATTCCTTACTTTCAAGACATCTTCCTCGTTTATATCTGAAACCTCCCAGTAGTTACAAGGCCGAGACCATCACAATGATGCTATATTTATGAGCCTGATATATTCAAGCCGATAGCTTTGAAGAAAAAGCCACCAAAAGTGAACAAAAGTGGATAATGCGGAGATCTCACCGCAAGAAAATGGACGGGCACTTTTGTTGATATTATCACAAAAAATGAATATTTTTTTACTACCTCCAGACCCCAAACTGATTCTGAAGCCATTACTGATAAATCAATTTCCACTGAAATTGATAGCAGAGGTTGGCCGCAAAACATCATTTTCCAAAAAATTCCCACATTTCTCTCATTTTTCCCCGACAATTAATATTGAATAGCCAGGAGTTTCGCCCCATAAGATTTTTAACTTACAATCTTCTATAAGCGCAGTAAAATAACTTTCGAATATAATTTAAAAATTTATTTATTTGTTTCAACTAACAAAGACTACTGTTAACAAAATAGTTGAATTTTAAACCTGAAAATATGAATTTCAATATAAAAAAGATTAAATTTCAAGCAAAAACAGTTGAATTTTCAACAAAAATATTATTTTTCATCGACAGACGTAATAGTTAATATTTTTTTAAATTCAACTAAATAATTAAATTCTTAGCAACATAACAGTCAAGTTTGGATTTAATGTGAAAATTGAGACTGAGTGTGACATTAAATTTAGAGTCACGGAACTATTTTTGTCTCTCTCCTGTTTCTTTTTGTTTACTTTCTTGTTTCTCTCTCTATTTTGTAACGCAATGGAGTGGCCACCGCATATCCTCTCGCAGCTCTTCTCAGCCATGCCCACCGCACGGCGTCAATTCTCGAAAACATAAAATGGAGTATCACTAAATCCAGGTTTTACTGCAGTTGAATTCCCTACCTAAAAAGATAAATTCTTAACAACAAATTTAATATTTAATATTTTAACCAGAAAAGAAGAAATTTCTACTAAACGAGATAAATTTTAAAATCAAAAGGATGAATTTTTACTAAAATATATGAATATTCAACCCAAGCTGAATTTTAAGCTGAAAAAGAAAACATTCTAAAAAAAAGTTGAATCTCCAACTAACAAGGATAAATTTTCAAGTGAAAAGGCAAAAGTGTATCTTACAGTAAAATAATGAATGCATTTTCAACAAAAAAGACGAATTTTCAACTACAGAATATGGATTTTCAACCAAAAAAGGAAAAGATACATTTACAGTCGAAAAGTTAACTTTAAACTAAAAACAAGAAAGATAAATAGAAATATACAGCGAATAAATTAAGGAGAAGAATATTATTTCTCAGTTGCCGCATTACTTCATTTTCAAAATAGATTCGTTTTTCCCTGAACAATTTTTCCTGGTAATTGATATTCAAAGTTCAGAATACAGTTCTTGTAAAATTTTTAACATAGAACCCTTATAGAACCTAGCTGCCTTTGCCAGATTTTTTTCAAAATCCCTGACTTTTCCCTGGCGAATTTACCAGTTTTTCTCTGCCTACGGCCACTCTGTAACACCCTGTGATAACCTGAAGAATTTATTGATCCTTTTAACTACAGTCTTCGTGTAACTACTCATTTCATTCTGAGCAATAAAACCGGCCATTAACCCTTCTATTCCAAAAAATCTTAAAATCGTGTTTAAAAGAAAGTTTTCTCTTTTGTAGAAAAAGTTAAGACTTTTCGTCCGTGTCAAACTTTTTGCTGGAAAATAACTAATGTCTATTAAATAGGACACCCGACTGAGAAGGTGGAAGTACGATTTCGAAGTAAAGAAAGAGACTGAAATAAGAATTGAAAATAGTAGATTTCCGCATTTTTATTTGATTCCTGATTCCGATCAAATCAAGTTCACGGGACTTGGAAAAGAGAAACCTAAAACTGGCTCTTTCATCTATCGAGACTGGTTTAAAGGCCGAAGGGGTTATATCATGTTCATAGTTGCAAAGCAAGGTTTACTTGAAAATAGTGTAAGTTTTATGCTGGAATACATTCAATTCATTTTCCACTTTTTACTTTGCTTCTGCCTTTCAATATTCAAAGAGGCCGTCGGATGCATTTCACCTGAATTATACAATAAGGGTGAATCTTTGTCCTCCGGGCAGTCATTTATAAATAATAAATTTATTTAAGCGATAGGGGACTAACCACTCCCTTAGGCTTCATATGAAACACACAGAGAAGCTGTGCTGACCTAATTCGAAGGAGGAAAGCAATATTAGTCCTTTATCATATCAAATAAAAATACTGATCAAACATTTTATTGACTTCTATATAAAAAAGAATTTCTCCATTCAATATTTTAAACTTTTCAAAGCCCTTATGAAAAAAGGGTATTGGTGAGTATTGGGCCCAGTAACTTTTTGTAAAAAAGTATTTCATTTCCAATAGTTATTTGCGAAAAAAGTATTAGATCCAATACTTACCAATACTTCTTTTTCATACGGGGCTCTTCATTTCTAATATTTCAATTGTAAATTTACATTAGTAAATATTTGTTGCCCTAAAAAAAATGTATCTCATTCTGTCCAATAAAATTTTTCGTAACAGTGAAAATTCACTTGGTCCTTTGGGTCATAGATTATTATTTCAGACGATTTTTATGAGGAGAAATTCACTGGGCATGAAGGTTGGTTAATGTGCTCGTAACCCAGCCTTTCCTATAAAAAAAAACCTCCAAGTTAGGAAACGTTCTACTTATATTTCGGAATTCCAGCTTGGTATCATACTCAGCAGAAAAAAAAACTGAATTTGACATGAAAGCAAAATTTACATTCGAAAAATTTAAATCGTTTCAACCCTTGTAACCCAATCTCAAACATGAAGATCAACCTGAATTTATGTACCAATGAAATTTCTTTTCCTTGAATATCGTACGATTCTTACGATACGATGCGATGCAGAAAATATGAAAGCGGATAATACCCCTTATACCAAACTTAGCAAGAGAATATCCCTTGAATTTATAATCATTACAATTTGATTCATCACCGAAGGGTCATGATTTTCATGCTGATTAAAACTTGGCCTAATTGACCCTATACTGACATTTACTACTTACCCGCAAATTGGATGACTATACGTTGATCTGAACTGCTTTCCTCCCACCTCTGTCCACCTCCTTCCCCTCTATTGTTTTCCTGGCTATATGAAGTATTACACTACTAAAGCCCCAACTGCCTTTTAATATTAAAATTCGAATATCTGACTGTACGCAGACCTACACTACTTTATAATTTTCTTATACAACACTCACTTTTCTCACCCTATACTTACCTGCACTACAGATCCAACTGAAGCACTATTTGTTGATATTTACTACATGCTTACTACTTGTTTGACTGTACGCTCACCTGTACTACTTTAGTTAACCCTTTTTTCAATCTCCATATACCATTTTTATGTTCCTAAATATATAAAGTGTTCTACTGAACCACTAACTAAAACACTGTATTTTAATCTTTACTACTTGTCCTTTACTTGTTTGACTGTACATTGACCTATACTACGTACCTCACCTCTTCGCCCATCTTGTTACCCCTCTCCCTTTTCCCTGACTGTGTAAAGGTTGGTACTACCGATTCTAAAACTAAAGGACTACATCTTGATATATACTACTTCCTCCTTCAATTGCCTCACTATATTGTGATATCTAGTACAAAAATTTTCAGGACTGACTATAAGTGGACTTATACTACTCTTATCGTCCTTTTTCCTTCTTATACTATTATTTTTGTCGGGATATACAAAAGACTGTTCGACTGATCCCTAAACTCAAAGCGTTGACCTGTTCTACTTCGCCCTGCCCATCATTCCCGAGAACAAACCTAAACTGTGAGAGACTCTAAAAATAATGGCACACTATCAAAAACATCTACAATTCCACAACTTTGTCAATTAAATACAATTAAATAAAGTTGCGGAATCCAAGTTGTCCAAGTAAGCTGGAAAAATAATAATTGACATGAATTTAAGATGATTATTTGAACAAACATTTTTTTATGTTTAAGAATTAAAATTTAAGAAGAACATTTAAAAATAAATTATTTGAAAATTATAACAGCTTAGGCAGATTGAATGTATTTCTTTGTTTCAAACATCTATCAAGTTTATTTCGGAAGTTGTTTTCTTTCGTTAAAAACCATCTCCATAATTTCATTTATTAACGACTGACTATTTAATTCACTCAATTCCGCAAATTTGTTATAATTTTGTAATTCTGTTTATAATTAAATATTCTAAATTTTTTTCTTTTATGTAAATTTTAATACTTTAAAAATAAATTTTATAATACTCGTAATAAATGAATGTCAACTTCTATTTTTTCACTCTAGTTGGCTGGTTTTGATTTTGCAACTTTATTTTACTTTAATTGACCAAGTTTTTAAATCATATATGTTTTTAGTGGTATTTCACTAATTTTATAAAGAAAAAGAGGCTATTTGTATCGAAATTTCGAAATACGAATAGCCAAAATGTGGTAGTCGAAATAGTCGAAAGTTTGAGCGCGCCTAAGGCGCGACTTTTATTTCTCGTGCTGTGCGCTCGATAAAATATTTATCTCGAGCTGCGCGCTCGGTCTTTGTGTTTTCACCACATTTTTGCACAGACATTTAAAAATAAAAGGTCATAATATCAATATCTGTAATTTGTTGATTGTCAATTCTCTTTTTTTAAATCTCATTTCGCTCAAACAAACACAATCTCATCACGTATCTCGTGCTTCACAATCAACTTTGTTAGGAATGTGAACTTTTCTACATTATGATCAACACTATTATAGCAAATGTATATTATATTTACTTCTGAACCTCATCCTGGGATTGCTTATTTAGATGTTGCAAAATACAGTACAAATTTAATTTATCATGATTACTTCAATATTTTTTCCATATTTTGCATTAAACTTTATTCCCAGCTCCCATGAAAAATGTATCATTTCAATAAATTTATATTACTACATTTCATCATATACATTGATATTGAAACAGACGTATTTTCATTCTACTGTTTTTATAATTCAAAAAGCACGCATACTACAAAAAGAACCATTTTGTTATTATACATTTTATTGAAACTTGGGTCGTTTTTCCATCAATTTAATTTGTGTATTTTGAATGTTATTTTTTACGATTTAAACTAAAAATACGGATCCGAGCGAAAAGTGGTTCTAAAAAAATTTGTAGGTATAATTTTTACAAAAAATTTGGTTAGATAAAATTTTATGGTGACTTGTGACATATTTCCAAAAATTGGATTTTTTATGCTTTTTACGAATAAATCAAAAACTAAACATCCATTAAAAAAATGTTCATAACAAATTTGTAGATCTTTTTAGGATGCAAAGCTTTTTTCTATTCATCTCATTTCGTATCTTCTATAGTTTCAACACAAAATAGAATTTTGGATGATTCATTATTTTTTGTACGATCAAAATTGAAATTTTCGATTTTTCAAAAAAATAAAAAATTTATTATGTCAATCTGGTAGGGTATTAAACTAACAATCTTTTACTTCTTCGAACATTCTTTATTTGTTTGACTTAAAATTTTCATTTTCGTTTGTTTTTCTTTTAATCTTGTAAATGTTATAGCTATAACTCTTTTTAGATGATTATTACCAAAAACATTCATAGGAATAAGTTGTTTGTTTTTCTGAGTACTACAAATAGATATACATAGAATTTGAAAATCCTAAAAAAAGTGATTTGAAAGATACATTTTTTTGTAGCCGTGCAAAAAGTTGAAAAATTTGATTTTTATGATAAAATATACCAAATTTTCCAAACTATTAGAGATATTAAATGAGCAAACGAAGCAGCATTGAAAAATATTACCGTACATTTACAGTTAAATTTTTCCGTTAGTCGGTCAAATAGAGTTTGCTATAGCTGTGCGAAAATATGATAAATGCGATTTCTTATGATAAATATGCAAAAAAAATTCAAACGAATAAATATATTATGGAACTCTAAAAAATAAAACTCGAAGAGTCTCACCGTGGATCGAAAATTACAAATTTTAATTATATAAAGCACTAAAACTTATTAAACAAATGAATTTATCAATAATTCCTTAGCTATAGCAGTAGAAAGGCGTACTTCATTTTTCTTTTTTTTTTTAGAAAATCTTAACAATGATTAATATCAATTAATAATTTTAAAAATATGTCGTGCATGTTCAGTTGAAATTTTGTATCAATTGGTTTGATTTGCTTGCCTATAACCCTTGAGAATGGTGAAAAATTCTACTATTTGTAAGGCTTTCCAGTCTGAAAATTTTACAGTTTTTACTTTATCAAACACAATTTTTCAGAAAATTCATATTTTTATTTTATAAATAATAATTACGCCGGAAATACAATAAAAATTGAAAACCTATAGTTCTCTCACAAAATTAGATTTTGGTTTGTTTGTTGTCGTACTTGGTGGTGATTTGCCACGAAAAATTTAGATCTAAAAATGACACATATCACATTACTAGGGGTAGCTAATGCAGCTTTATTTAAACATTTCCGAAGCATTACTGACGTTATTTTATGCTGAAATGTACATCATTACTAATTCGCATTGATAGAGAAGTTTCATTGAACCGATATTTAAATTCGATTGTCTTTCATTTAAATTTAGTTCGAATTTAATTATAGATCCTACATAGCAAGTCAGTAGATAGTTGGAGAACCAAATATAATTGCGGCAGGATTATCCCAGCACAAAACAATCGTGAGCAATAATAATTTCCCCAATCAAATGTCTTCGTTGTTTAGGAAACATCTACTGCACGTTTTAAATTAATTATAGAACTATTAACCACTGGTCTCATTTGTAGTAGAACCATGTCTTATACCTCGCCTTACAAGACAAATGCGGAGCAACTACCACAAGCAACTAAGGAACAAATTGTGGCTCTTGTGTACAAATGCAACTCAGGGCTAAGCATAGACAACGTAACAACGGACATAATAAGGGGATTATCCCCTTAAACGGATTAATTTAAGGCCAGGGTACAGAAAACAATGTTTACATACTCTAGTAAGAAAACCTCAGATATCACTACGTAATAGCTGCTTTCATACAATTTCCTTTTGTTGACAAACGTAAGAATGGGACGAGAGAAGAAGCGCGGTTGATGCTTCTTACAAAAACAGACTGAATTCGATAAGAAATTTTAATAGAAAAGTTGTGTTGATCGAAACAATCTGTTCTGTTGTGTACTTTACATTCTTCACTTTGCCAGGGCTGAAGTTTTTGTACGGATTCAAGATACAATTTTCTAAAAATTATACGAGCATCATAAGCATGGTAAAGGAATATCTATTCTTTTTTTTGCTAAATCTCTGAAACTATTTTATTTTAGATTTTCAGGCTTATTTTCATTCACTCGAATATCTGAAGAACAATCAGGGATTACCGTGGTTCAGTAGTTCAATTTTAGATTAAAATAGTTTATTATTTCACGAAATTAGAAAAGAATTAGGTAAAATTTTTCTGTAACATTTATTATACGTGCATCAGAAACGTGGCAAAATAAAATCTATTTTTTTTAAATACCTGCAACCATTTTATTTTGAATTTTCAGGCTTATTTTAATTCGCTAGAATTTCTGAAGTAAAAATCAGGGATCACCGCGTGATTCAGTAGTTCAATTACAAGTAAAATATTTGGTTTATATTTGATTTTAAACTTTTAATCTGTTTATTTTTAATGTTATTTGTTATGGTTTGAACTAAAAATACGCATCCGAGCGCAAAGTGGTTCTAAAAAAATGTGTAGATATAATTTTTGCGAAAAATTTTGTTAGATAAAATGTTATGGTACCTTGTATCGTATTTTTTCAAAGAATAAAAGATAAACTGCAGAAATATAAAATGTTCATGTTTGAATTTTCTTAAATGTATTTTGATCAGTAGATAGATTTGGCTTCCTTCTTATCATAATATTACTATTCTTATCTTTTTAAAGATGACATTACGCAAAATTGCGTAATAATAAACAATGCTTTCGTTGAAAATTATTTCGTAATTTAAAAAAGAAAATTTTAAACAGAGAAATGCAGGGTCCGGATTTAGAAGTGTATAGTCCGAAATCATAAAGTGTGCAATCGAAAATGAAATTTATTACTAAAGCAAATTTACAGTTTTCTAAATTAATATCTTAGAAGCATTTAAAATTATTCAAAATTACTATTTATTCAACATTCTCGTTTTTCTAGTTAAATGCGAACTGAATTTATAGAACGAAACTAGACAATTGAACTATGTTCACAGTTTATTTGTTTTAGTTGAAAAGTCTAATATATTTTTTGTTCATAATTGATATCTTTTGGTTCAAAAATTCAAATGTTTTGTTAAAAATGCAAAAGTTAGCTCGGATTATTTTTTCTTCTTCTTGGACTGAAAATTTTTTCTTCATTGAAGATTTAATTGTATTGCTAAAAATGTACTTTATTAGTTTAAAAACTAAACTTTTTTGGTAAAAATTTAATCTTTTATGTTTAAGAATGCAACTGGTTTGTTGAAAAGTAATCTATTTGTTTGAGGATTCACCAATTTAATGACAATGATATTTATTGCTTAGTCGAAAATGATTGGTTGTTCAATTATTTTGGTATGAGATGCAACTGGTTTGTTGAAAATGAACTTACTAAAAATTAATATTTTCGCGTTTGAAAGTCTTACATTTTTTGGTAGAAGAAATCATATTTTTTGATGAATTCACCTATTTTTGCATTGAAATTAAAATATTTCGTTAATTAAAAATCCAATTTGAAATACAATAATTTTATTTCGAAAAAAGTAATTTTTTATAAAAAATTCAACTATTTTGGTTAGGAGTACAATTATTTGCTGAAAGATTATCCTTTTAGTTGAAAATTCATCTATTTTGTTACAAAATCATCTTCTTCAGTTAAAAATTTAATTAGAATGTTGAAAATTCCTCTTTTTGGACGAATTTAAGTTTTTTAATATCGTTGGTTAAAATTCCACTACTTGGTTAAAAGTTATACTAGTTTTCATAAATTATTATGTTAAATTTATTTGGTTAAAAATCTATGTATTTTGTTAAAAATTCATTATTTTTACTTAGATCATTGGGAATTTGATTAGTTTGAAATTGAATTTAATATTAGTTCCTACATTAATTTTATTTAAAAGAATTTATTCTCCTATTTTTGAGAAAAATCTCCCTATTTCCCTTATTAGTTAGTCCGAAATTTAAAATATTGTATGCCTTGGAGACATTAGCCCTTAGGTTTGGTTTCCATTCTGAAAGTGTTGGTTTTTTATTTACCTCTATAAAGATTTTTTTTATCTTTAGCGATTTCCTTGTATTTGACGATGTCCTTCAAATCTATGAAATTAGCAAAGAAATCGTTTAGGAAATATTTATACTATGTAAAAAACGGAAAGGGGAGAATAGGGTTAAAATTCTCTATTTCAGGTGTTTTAAGGTATTGTTCAAAAAGAAAAATGTGAAAAAGGAAAGAATGTGGGAGGACTATGATCTACGAAATATTCTAAATAAGTAAAATTTTGAAACAATCCGCAGGCCTTAATCAGTGACCTTTCACATCTTCGATCCTATGGATTTAGGCCATTTCCTCTCGTCAATCTCATGGTCCTTTGACTTTCACGTTCCATTTTCCATCAACTCTCTTTCTCAGATCTTCTTTCAATTTCCGCGACCTTGAAAGATATTAAACATGATTTTTCAAGTATTCGCTTGAAGGCACTTTGAACGGGTTTCGTCGATCGACTGAAGGAAAATTCACTCGAAATGAAAAAGGAGAGCACTTTCTAGATTGTAGAAAAATATATTCTTTGCAGTACGCCAAAGAAAAATGTTTTGAGGAATCATAACTTCATGCAAAACGTTATCTCAATAGTAAGACAGACTAACTCCAATGCCCGAAACTTCTGAAACTTGTATTACTGCCGCATGAACTTATCTTTCCTAGCGAGCAAAATTTACATAAATTCTCAATCTAGCAATAAACGTCAAGAGAATACCTCAATGAGTGATGATTTCTCTCAACGATACACATTTTTGTGAAAATCGTGGATGTAAGAAATGAAAATATATTCAGAAAATGTCTTGCTAATTGAATTAGGAAGCGTCTATTAATTTAAACCTTTCAAGGGTGGGGGTCCGGAAAATCTTAGGAATTCTTACTTCATACTGTCTGTTGAAATTACTTTTTATGCTATTATACATACTATATAATTATTTTTTATTTCTTTGTTTGTTTGTGAAATCTCTAGAAATCTTTGCAATCCTTTGAAAACATTTTTAATATTTTGAAAATTTTATAAATCCCTTCATATTGCTGAAATGATTAAAAAAATCGTTCAAATTGTTCGCCCTTAAAGACTGAAAATCCTTAAGATCGCTTGAAATCTTCAAGATCCCATAAAAATCTCTTATAATCCCTTGAAATCTTTTAAATTTTTAAAAAATTTAATTTCAAAAAGTAATTTATAATACAATAAAATCCAGTAAATCCTTTAAAAGCCATTAAAATTCAATCATTCAAACCTCTTTATATCTCTTAAACCCCATTACAATCCCTTGAACTCCTTTGAAATATTTTCGAATTTCTTTAAGAATGTACTAAAGTTAACCCTAGTTCAAAAATGAGAATTGTTAAAAATGAAAACGTTATTCGTAAAATCAAGGAGAATATGGCCATTGTTCATTTTTACTAAATTTATGAGAAAACTGAAGGCAAATTTAAGAAAACAATATTAAATGTTAAAATTGTTTATTTAAAATGATCTATTTATAGTTTTACATTTTGTTTTCTTTGCAAGTCAAAGTTGCAATTTTAATTCAATTATAATGCTACCGGGCTCATTTTATGCCTTGAAAGATCCTCTATAAATCACTTTTGTAAATTTTTATTTAAACTTTTTGATTTTAGTAAGATATTATTTCTAACCCCAAAACCTGTATAAATCCTAAATAATAACAAGGGTAATATTCTTTTCAATGTCATTAATAATTTCGAAAAATGCTCATTCTTGAACATGAGATAAATTCCCTTCGAATTCGTAAGAAATAATTTAAATAGTTTTTAAAATTTTTTAAATCCTTGAAATCGCTTGAAACCTTCAAAATCCTATAAAAGTCTCTTATAATTCTTAAGATTCCTTGGAAATTAATTAAAATATCTCGAAATCAGTTCAAATACTCAAAATTTTGTAAAATGTTTTCCAAATATTATGATATCCCTTGCAATCTTTGGAAATCTCCTTAAATCCCTTGAACTCTTCGAAATCTCTTTCAAATTCCCTGATATGCTTCAAAGTTCTTAAAATTACGTATGTGTAGAATAAAAACCTTAAGAATCCTTTTTTTATTTTTTCCAAATCTTTTGAAATTCCGTAAAATCATCTGAAATATAAAATTTATTAGAATACGTGGATATACTTTGGAATCATTGAAAATCATTTAAAATCTTCTGAAATCCCAAGAAATCATCAAACCTCTTAAAATTCCTTAACATTCGTGAAAATCATCATTAATCCTTTAAAATCCCTCGAAATTAAACTCTGATTAATTTAAATCTTATTATATATAGTACCTTGCAAAATTCCGATTTTCTCTAAAATTGTACAAGCTAATTTCTTTAAATTTAAAATTTTCTAAAATCACTTAAGGCCATATCCAAAAAGATTGAGAATATAAAAATATTTCAATTAATATTAAATCCCTTAAAATTTTGTTTATGGTGTAATTAACTGATATATTTTTATATATTGAGTCAAAAATATAAAATCTTACTTTTATTAAAATTTTTTATTTTCCTTCATTTATCGAATTTCATTTATGCTCAAACAAATTTCGACTCTTTTGAACCCAAGAAAGTGTTCTACTTTATTCCGTCCATTATATCGAAATCGTTCTGGTAAAATTTTCGCTATTCACTGCCCATTCAAGTGAGATGATTTCGAATAAAGAAAATTACGACACAATAATTCTCCTGCCTGTTGAAATATTGCCACACGAGGACTGTTACGTCAAACTTCAACACTGAAAGTAACACGAAAACAAAGGGGAGCCCTAACATTTTATCATACATGTAAATTGTCGATTGACGTTTTCGGATTAAATTACGACAAACATACATTTCGTGAAAATGTATGCACGTTCAAATAAATCCATGAATAAATATGTATATTTTACTTTTCATTATTTTTGCTGTCGAGTGTTCACAGGTTAGGGATTACATATAAGGCTTCTTTCAATCATATTATATGCGTAGGTTGTCCACTGTAAGTAAATATACAAAGCTTATCGATTTAATAAAAAACTCGAAGCTGAATAAGATCTAAGGATTATTAGAAAGGAAAAGGTTTCCAGTATCATCATATATTAACACAATACATAACTTGAAAAACTTTATAAACTTTGAATTTTATTTCTTTTTAGTTAAAGTGATCCAAAGAACATAAATTATTACTTTAAATTTCGTACGGCCAGACAGAAAAGTAGAAACCGTAAAATATTTCCCACAATGTGGAGAGGAAAAAGAGGTTGTTACGACTGACACTGAAAAATGCTTTGGAGCTGAAAATTTAGAGCGACTACGAACATTTCAATTTCGCTAGATTCTACCTTTCCCATAGACGCTTTATAAATTAATCTCTCCTTTAGATTGTCCCTTCGGAATCGAATATTTCAACAACGTTTTCATTAATTTAATTTACTTAATTTGAAAAAATTTATATTGCACTAAAGTCTGTAAGCTGTTTCAAAAATATAAAATCAAACTTTACAGGTTGTCGAGCGAAATATCGTTTTCCAATTTTTGGCAAATATCCGGATAGGATTGAAAGATTTCCTGGTTTTCTGTTATGATATATGTTTTTCAATTTGACACCCTATTATATCTAAAAAAAGTGATGCTTTTGAAATATTTATAAAATATGGGACACATTGTTTTCGAAAAGTTGATTAGTGGCGAATCTACGTGAATATGACTTTTAGTCGCTGCTTTCCGTTTGTTTATTCATTAATATTCCATCAATTTTGGGAATCAAAATTACAAAATAAGTTCTTTTATCTAATGATAAAAGTTATTTCCAAACTTTTCTAAAACTTGTTGATAAGAGAGAAACTTAAATTTTTTCAATTTGAGTAAATTCAAGAGATTTTTAGAAGATTCGCAAAAGTTCAAAAATAATTTTGAACTTAGGGAGATTTTCCATAACTTTAACACAATTGTTATTCGTAAAGATTTCGAACAAAAATATTACAAGATTTTAAATAATTTTAAAAGGTTTCGAGACAATAGAAAAATATTCTTAAAATTCCTAGGAAAATTTTAAATAATTTTTTGTATTGACAAACTTTCTTTGAAAAATTATTTTTAAAATTTCCAAACATTTCTAAAAATTTCGGGAAAATGCGGAAAATTTTAAGGCAATTTTTGAAAATTTGAATGAATTTTAGAAATTGTAAAAAAAATTTGAATCAGCTTAAGAGATATTCCGAAAACTTGTAAGATATTTTTGCATTTCTTCCAAACCTGCAAAAGACACTCAGTATCTTTTAAGGTAAGTTGAACTTTTTCTAATATTTAGTAAAATCCTGTATGATAAAAAAAATTTCTTACAAATTTCCTAGATTATTTTTTACACATCTCAAATTTTTAAGAGTCTTTCTGAATTTTCTCAAGATTCTTAGGGAAACGATATTAGCATAACCCTGAAAACAAATTGATAATACTTATTTCCTTGTTCGCAGATCTCAAAATCTTATTTAAAACGTATCTAAGTGTTTAAAAACTTTAAAGAAATAAATTGTTATTTGGAATTTGTATATCGTATTAAAAATTATTTTTCTCCTCGAATCTAGAAATTGCAAGCGTGCGTTGCGCGTGATTGATAATGCTAATTATTAGTTTAAAAAGTTCCAAAGATATACTAGATAAGTTTGAAAAATTTATATTTAAATTTAAGAGACACACATACGTTGTAAAAGTTCGAAAACTTTTTATATATCTAAATGTATATTTTTTATTTGCACAATTTGGAAATGCATCTTCGAAGAAATACACAATTGCAAAACAATTCAAAGCCTTTTAAAATAAACATTTTTCAAAGGAAACGTTCTAAGATGACTAACTATGATAAAATCAAGATTCTTACGTTATAAATTTAACAGTTATGATTTGAAAGTAGTTAAATAGATGTAAACCGATTGAAACTTTATAAAGTATTTCAAATTTTTAAATAAATTCAAATCATTATATTCTTAATTAAAAGCCTTTATCCAATTTAAATTCTAATAGTCAAAAATAAACAATTACAAATTGATTTTTTCAAATTGATAGCCTTAAATCGTTACAATTTCAGATAACTAAATTTAAACTTTGAACGTTAAAATTTTATTCCTTTAAATTTGTTTAACTTGTTAATGAAATTATTGAATTTCGATTAATACGCAGCACTTGAACAGTTATTGATTTCAAACGACTTCAAATAAAAATAATTAACCTTTTTATATAGAAAGTGTTTGGTTCTAAACAAAATGGAAAATTGCTTCAAAAATGTAGACGTTCCGACATTTACAATTTTTTTGATACGTCCTTTAATTGAGAACAATAAAAATGATAACATGGATGTATATTTTAATTTAAAATTGCTCATTTGGCCAAAAATTTATTTTCTTCTACTGTAGCAAATTGAGTTCATTCAATTTGGCAAACGCTTTTAAAATTAAATTATATAATTTATTTGAATAGTTATAATAATTTTACGTAGAAAATGAATATTTTTTATTTAGATTTGTTCAGATTTGCTGGACGTTTTCATGAATTCCCGGCATTTTCCGATATTTTTCAAGGTCGCTAGATATCCTGATTTTGTAGTTATTTAGCCTGTAACATTATCTAAATAAATTTTTATGTAAGATTACTTCTAAACGCATTGTATATGTTTTGGGATAAATTAGTTTCAATCAATTAAGGCAAATTCACTAACGAGTATAGTTTAACACTAAAAATAAACGTCTCTTCTGAAGCAGAAACGGAATAAAGTTAATTACGTGATAGTATTTCCTCGAAAACCTTGGAAAAGAGTCCTGCTCGTTTGCAGGGCAATGTTTAGAGAGCGAATCAGAAGAGGTCTGTAAAAACAACTCATACCATATATAATCAGGAAATTTGGACAAATAAACCTTCTATTTATTTATATTATTATTTGTTTGTATTTATAAACTGCAAATGGAAAATTTATAATAATTTGACTTTTCATTTAATTTTAACATTAAAACGCAATATCTTTTTATTATATATTAGGCACTTGAAGCGTTTCAAATTGAATTTAATATAATTACGTACATTACTGTAATTAAAATAATTTACTTCCCTATTTTCGTGGAGAATCTTCTTATTTCTCCTGTTTAAAAAATGTTTGAAATTGCGTTATCATCAAGAGGAATTTCGTTCATAGCATCTTCTTTCGTAATCTTTTGAATTTCTATTAATGATTTTTTAAAATTGAATAGGAACTTTCTAAATAAGAAGGAAAAGAGGAAAACTTAGTTCAAAATTCTTGATTTTAGGTGTTTTAGGGGATTTTTCTAATTTAAGGGGGAAAACGAGGGAAGAAGGGGACAGAGTGTGATTCCTGATATAATGCATGTCCATTTAAATTTTCTAATGAAATATTGATGATATTTTGTTTCAGATTTCAAGGAGTACGGGAATAGTCTCGCATTTCGTCAATCTAAACATAGTGATACCAGAAGCATTTATATTAGGAAGCGGTGAACATCACGTCGACGTAGGATCTATCATAAGTCTCGTATGCATAATAGAAAAGGTAAGAATACATTGCACATAACATTTGCGTTATAATTAAACAGAAACGTTTATAAATGTATACAGAAAAAAGCTTCTTAAATTAGTAATCCGCTAGGAAATATAAGCTTTCGTAAATTTGTGTTTGCCTTGCATTTCTTACATCGTAAGTCCAGAAATGAGTTTTGTAATAAAAGGTTCAACCTATTTGAATTTTATGGGACAGGCTTCCATCTTCTTTGTAAAGAATACCCGCTTCAGGCGGATATTTTCTTTGTCCTGTCTGTTGGCACAGCTTCAATAATCTGGCATAAATTGATATTATTGAAAGGGATCCCTTCAATTTTTTCTTTTTTATTCGCCCCAAAGCTGGTTGCATCCCAATAACGAAGAAGAAGAAAGAATTTCATTTTTTAATTTTTTGTCTTAAGTGAAAATGATACAATAGAGCTTGCATTGTCTAATCAGAGTTTTTATTCAATTCACCAATCAATATAGATTTCATTAGAGCTACATTAATATAAAAAATAGAGGTTCCTTTAGAAATTAAATTTTCCTTAGTATAATATACTCGGGTAACAGAATTTTACATTATTTATTGCCCTGTCTGCAAAAATTTCGGAACAAGATTATCTACAATCTCGCACTTATTGATTCTATTGATAACCCCTTGACAATATTAAGTAATGTTTTAAATGTATTTATCTATTAATAAAGATTATCAATTGTTTGCACAATTAATGTAATAAATCAGAATTTCCAAACAAAAAATTCTATTTCTAAATATTACTAAATATTATTGATAAACGAGGAAATTTCATTTTAATTATTTTTTAATATCGGGCAATAATTATGTTCATGGTCGTTAGTGGTATCTCAAAAATTACTGGTGCTAACACATTTTGATGTTGATAGTAGCAAAAATTTTAATTAATTTCCTTTTTTTTAAATTAATTTGAAGAAAATATTTAAAGGTATATAAAAAGGTGTAGATTTTTAAAGACTTCGAACAAAAAATTTCGATATTACTTAACCATTTTGTAAGGTTTTAAGAAAATAAAAACACTAAGATTCTTTAGAAAATTTTTAATTATTTTTTTACTTTACCACATTTATTTTAACAGAAATCTAAAAAGAATTAGAAAGATTCTGAGATATTTAGAAGTTTTTAAAAAATTTCAGAAATAAGAAAAAAATCGAAAACCTAAAACAAAATGTCGATTTTTGAAGATTTCGAAATAAAATTCTAAAGTTTTTTTTTATTTGGAAAGTTTTAAGATAATAAAAAAATTTTCTCATGATTTCCGGGAATATTTAAAGTGATTCTTTATTTTTTTAAACAAACAAAAATTCTTAAATATTTTCTAGATACTTTTTCGACACATCTGAAATCTTTCAAAAATCTTTTTAAATTCTCTCGAGAAATATAAGAAAATTGTATAAAAATTGTATAAACTTAAGCAAAAAAAAAAAAAGAAACGTTCAGTTTTTATTAAAAATTATTATTCCTTCAAATTATAATTTGCCTATGTTTTTATTCTGGAATCAAAAAAATTAAAAACATTTTTTAGTTTAATCATCCACTGTTGGATTTTTTGTTAGAATTAATCTTTTTTCGTTGAAAATTTAAGTGCTTAGTTCAAATTTATACTTATTTCTTTAAAATTTACTGGTTTGTTTGAAAATTTATACTTTTAGTTTAAAATTTATCTCTTCAGGTTAAAATGTAACAATTTTGTTGAAAATTTTTCTTTTTCGCCAGGAGTTTAATCTTCTTGTTGATAATTGATCTTTTTTAACTAAAATGTCAACTATTACATTTTTATTGAGAATTCGTCCTTTCTTGTCGTAAATACAACTACTTGGTTAAAATTGGAACAATTATTGTTGAGAAGTAATTTTTTTTATCGAAAATTCACCATTATGGTTGACAATTTATCTTTTTCGGTAGAAAATTAATCTCATTGATAGAAAATTCTGGTTAAAAAATTAATGATACGGTTATTAATTACCTTTTTTTGCGTAAACTGCACATTTTCAGGGTAAAAATGAAATTTTTTTATAGAATATTTGTCTATTTTGGAAAATATTAATTTTTTTCGGTTAAAAATACTACTTGTTGAAAAGAAAGCTCTTTCGTTTCTATTTTTTATCGATGAAATTATGGTTCTCATCTAAATAGTCTAAAGCAGATTAGTTTTAATTTTTTACGATAAAAACAATTTCTTTTCTGGTCTGCTAGGATTCGAAGCCCGATCTCACAGACTGCCGGTCTCGTGCTCTTACTCACTAAGCTATGGAGGGAACTTATAAGAGGCTGTGAAAAAAGTTATAATTCACGTTCCTCTCCAAGCAGCTAAAAATTACAACCATTCTCTTTTACACAGGGTGTCTAAAAAGTCCCGGGACGTTTGGATATTTCCTCAGGTAAAATATTTTTCAAAAAAGTGAAGGTCATTCCTGAAGTAGATTTCAACGAGGAATTCAATGATGACTTTCATTTTGACCTTGGAGTTGACCTTCATGGCTTTTTGAAGGTCAACTTTGTTTTTTCAAGTGGAAACCCCCTTTTTTATATCTGCAATCGATAGAGCGGAAAATTCTACGTTCAGGCACGTACCCAAGTCATAGGTGAATTGTAATGTTTAAGGTCAGTTAGAGGTTATTTGAAATTAACAAAGTTTTCCAAGAGGTCAGTGTAATTCCTGAAGTAAATTTCAACGAGAAATTCATTGGTGAGCTCTGTATTGATCTTGGTTACAGCGTTATGAATATTGTAAAATCATAAGGAAATTCTTCATTAAAAGTTCTTCCATACGAATATTACGAATCGAAACTAAATTTACGTGTTACGAGTACATACTTACTCTCTTTCGCTAAAAGATTATTATGGCGCAAGCTAAACTTTCGGAACGAGAGAGGGTATCTGTATTAATGATGCGTGGTTGGGGAGATCGAGTTCGATCTTATGAGAAGGATTAAATCCTGTCTCAAAATCAACAATTGAAAGAACTGTAAGGCGCTTTATGAATCATGGATCTATTAAGGGCCTTCAGAGAACTGGTCGGCCAAAATCTGCAGGATATGAGGAGATGCAGATGGGCATAGGCCAAGCATTTGTTGAACAACCACACCTTAGTTTACGCCGAGCTAGTGATTAGCGTGACGTTGCTCCTGAGAGAGTGCGAAATATTTTAAAAAGCATTAATTTCTATCCTTACAAAGTTCATTTGGTACAAGAGCTCAATGAAGACGATCCTGATCGTCGGATTACATTTTTCGCTGAGAAGTCATATTTTTTATTTGGAAATTCAACTAATTGGTTGAACATTGACTTTTTTGTTACAAGTTTGATGATATATTTGAAATTTTCAGAAATATTTTTCAATTTTTTGTATATTCTAAGGAAGATTATATTTATGAAAACTTATAAACGAATAAACCTAAGAAGTATATGGTAGTGCGCAATTAATGATGCTAGTAGACTGTAAAAACAGAAGCACAAGGCATGTCTTTGTTTACGGAATCATATTTTTCGTATCCTGTTTTTGAAAAGGATAACTTCACGCTATTACATTTAATGAAACACAAACGACTATGGGTACCCACTAATGGACGCATTTTAGTACCACTCGAAGACTGTTTTTTCTCAGTCTTATTTCAATACCTGAAATTAGCTCTAAAATAATATTTTGTCTACAGTTAAAATTATATAACTTCTTACAATTAGAATTATGTTTGAGCTTTAAAAACTTAGCATGTTTTTAATTAACATTTTTACGTGTTTGTTTGAACGTTAATAAAATAACAACAAACCCGTGAAAATGTCTCGTAAAAGAAGAGGCGTTATGTAGTATGTACTAAACATTCTAACCAATAAGTAGAACTCAGGCTGCAATTTTTTCTTTATATGCGCACACAAATTCACGTGAATTGATTTTATTCCTATTTTTGACAAATTCTCTAATTTACTACACGAGAATTTAAATGGAATAACAGATTCGTTTATTTACTGCACAGAATAATATTTTATGTAAGGGTACAGTCTCGCAGACGAAATTAATATTTTCCAAGAGACATAGGTATATTCTACAAGGAAGTCATATTTCTCAGAGAAAAAAAATGTACACAAGAAAATATAGTATTTTACAGCATATAGTCTAAGAAACTGGTATTTTTATAATTATATTAGCAAAGAAACACTTTTTTTGTCTTTCAATTTTTAAACTAAAATATAAAATCATAGGAATACAGAAAAAAACTAAGAATGAAATTTGTTGCAGGAAATTTTTAAGAGCGATAAAGTTTTGTTTCGCCAACTTCGCGTATTTCAAAAAGCATGTATTTTTCATGAAAAAACAAAAGAAAGTTTAACCGATATTTGTGTAAAGTTTATCGTGTGAAGTTTATTTTTGTTGCAGAAAATCTTTCGTCGGAAATCGATGTAAAGTTTATCTTCTATTTTTTCTGTGAATACGAAATTTTTGTATTTTATATAGCATCTATTATCTAAAATAGCACAATATGGTTAATAATTAATGAAAATTAATATCTCAGAATTCAAGAATAGCATGCCATATCGTTTTTTTATAATCTAATTTTTTATTTGTTTTTATTATCACGGCACACTATTGAAAACCGTGCCCCTCGAGGGAAAGAAAAAAGTCTCCCTTAATTTTATCAAACGTTAATATTCTTATATCAAACTTTTTGTGGGCCAATTCAGCAACTGAAAAGGCAACAATTCTATTCATGCTTTCTTAAAATTAAAATTTTAACTTTTTAATATCGTTAAAAGTGTATAAAACGTGCTACCTCCTCGCCAGAGCCAAAAAAATCCCTCTTCATTTTCTTTAAATCCAATCAAACTTTTTAATCAAATCCTTTCTATATCGATTCAGCAACTTAATATCTATGAATAAAAGTCGTACTTTTTTAAAATAGAAAATTCACTTTCTATCTTCGTTCCATGTTAAAAAAACGTGCGTCTCGAGGGTAAAAAAATGTTTCTTTGCATTTTCTCAGAGCCTGATAACATCTTCCAATCGCACTTTTCAGAGTTCGATTCAGAAATGAATACTCTCACAATTCCTTCTTTTTTTAAATACATAAACTTTTCGATTTTAATAAAGTTTTCTTTCTTCGATAAAATCGTTACGATTTCCGATATGAACAGCAAAAAAGTGAATTTAATTTCATACTCCAAAAGAGAATCTGAAGAGTAATGATTATCATGAAAATCTGAGGATTTTTTTGTTTATTAAATATGTCAATTTTCGGCGAAATACAATAATATAACAGAACAAAATATTTTGAAAGAATTTAAATCATCTTTTAAACTTTTGTTTATTTTGTTTTAATTAAAATAACCAACTTTGGATGAAAAATTTTAACATAAGATAATGTTAAGTTAGTAATGTTAGTTTGGCCCACAATTCTTCTTTGAGCCCCCTTATAATTTTTTACAGAAATTAACCATTTTTAAATGAAACACTAACGTTTCAGAATTGTTCATGATTTTTAATCTTGTTTAAATTGTAAGGATTTTTTGTTTAAAGCCAATTATCTAATAATTGAAATAATTAAATTAAATTCTCATGATTTTCTAATAAAAATTGTAATTTCCGACGAAAAACACAAAAAAAATCCAAAACTGTTCAAGTTTGTAAATTTTATTATTTGTAGGTGTGTTTCATTTAAAGTTGATATTTTGAAAGTATTTTTAAAATTTCATAAGTTCTTGAAAAATTCTAAATATGCTTTGCAATTCAATAATTTTTTATTAAATTATAAATAATTTCTGGGAAAAAATACGAACATAACGTAAAATTATTCAAAATCCTGAATCTTCTTCGAAATTTAATGGCTTTTGTTTAAAATAACCGATTTTCTGTGAACAATGTCGATACAGCCTAAAAACAATGTTTTAAATACGAAGTTTCTGTGTAAAACACTAACTTTAATTTAAATTGTTCAAAGATTATAAATCTTATGATATAACAAAGAGAATATTAATAATAATCTTATAATTTTATTTAACAATGCTACTTTTTAACGAAAAGTACTGGCGTACTAACTAAAGTGAAGTTACAGTAAAGTAAAAAAAAGGATAAAGTAAAGTAAAAGTAAAGTACTAACTATCTATAAAAATACTACCAAAAATTTAATAAATAATTTGAAAGTTTTAATTTAACTGTACGAAATCAATATAGAAAGCATAATTTTGTCTAAATTCGCATAAGGTTTTATATGAATTTTCCTATTTAAAGGAATTCTTTGCTGATTTAGTTTTTTTGAATTATTTTTTTGACAACGAAAACCTATATACCCTTCGTAATTTTTCTTGGATTCATACTCTTCGCAGTAATAGCTTTTTACCCAACTTGTAATATGCTAAAGGAATAAGATGCGCTTTTTAGCCAGTTTCAAGAAAAAACGGTCTTTAGGAAATCCATTGCAGTTACATGGGTCGCGATGCTTACTACCAACATTATTTAACATTTTTTGCAATGCACTATTTAATTCATTTCAATCTTTGTGACTCTTGCATAAAGAAAAGATTTTTTATAGCAAACTAAATTTTCCTAATTCAATTGAAAATTTATATTTCTTACTATTATTTTAATATGAGATAAAAATATTATAATAAGAGTTAAATCAATCTTTGAATATAAAGACTAAAATAAAATTATATAAACGTAGGATATGAATAAAAGACATTTTTTATTATCATAATATCCATATATCGAAATCACCGTAATGATAAATTTATTTTAACAAAAATTTGCATGAGGAATAACAATTTTTAAAGAATGTCGCAGCATTGACTTATACTTGAAATATTCGCAACAGAAGTGATAAGGGTTGAAAAAGTCCATTTTTTATATGAAATTGAAAATGGTTTAAAATAAAATTTGACTTGATTTGAATCAATTCAACAGCCAATTGCAATAAAAAAATTTGTATATAAAAATAAAATTCTCAAAAAATTCCGACAGTAGGATTCAAGCCTAGACTTTCCAGTTACAAACTCGGAACGCTACCACCTAATCTAACTGACAGTTAAAAGACTTTGTTCATGTAACAAAATTATTTTTCTTGAGAATATCTGACAAGTGCATCTTATTGCTTTAGCATATTTCAAGTTTATTCATGAGCTATTCCTACGAGCTTTATGAATCCAAACAAAATTCCAAAGAGTTGTACACAGAAACATCTAGAAATTCAATTTTGTATCAGGTCATTTTCTTACAAATTCATTCTGAACTTCAGTTATGTTCGCTCTCTAGATCGATGCTCTCATCACTGTTATTATTATACCATTAAGCCAAATCCCTTCCGGGGTTAGCGTAACTCAGTCGGTGTCAGCTTCGTTATACTGCCGGGGATCAAGGAATTCATATGAGAAAAGTGAGAAAGAGAAGTTTACGAGGAGGTATAAATTTGAGATCAATCTATAATAATATGTTATAGATCACGCATAAATGCAGAAACTAAATGACAAGAATACGTACTTAAGTTACGTAACAGATTAAGGAGGATTTTTGATGAAAATTCAATTCTTTTTTTGAAAATTTGTCTCTTTGATTTAAAAATTTACCTGCTTTAGTACCATTTATATTTTTCTTGGACAAAAATGCAACTGTGTGATTAAAAATAACAATCTTCTTAAAAATTCAACTATTTAACAGAAAATGAACTTATTTTTTACAATTCTTATTTTGGTGTTAGTAAATGAACTAGAATCTTCTTTGGATGGAATTCTAACCATTTTTTTTAATCTTTCTGTTTTGGAAGAAATTTTATTTTTCTTGAATAAAAATGCAACTTTTCGGTTGAAATTGAACTATTTTTTTCTAAATGTTGTCTTCTTGATTTTAAAAAGCACCTGTTTAAGCAGAAATTACATCTTTATTTGATAAAAATGCAACTTTTTAGTTAAAAATTCAACAATTTTATTGCAAAGTCATAATTTTTCTTTGAAAATTCTGCTGTTTTGTTGAAAATTTAACGATTTCGTAGGAAATTTTTTTTTAATGTTTTACTGTTAAAACGAGAATCTGAATCTTTACCGGATAAAACTTTAATTAAAAAAAAAAAGAGTTTGTCGGTTTTCATAACAAAAATTAATCTTTTTCCGTAAAAATTGCATCTTTCTTGTATAAAAATGCAACTATTTGGTAGGGAACAACTATTTTCCTAAAAACTCATCCGCTTTGTTTGAAAAAATCGTCTTTTTGAATTAAGAATTCCATTTCTTGTATAAAAACTTATGCTTTCTTAAAAAATTCATATTTTGATCTACAAAAGTCAAGTGGAATCTTTTTAAGATAAAAATTTAACTATTGTTGTGAACTTTTTTAAAATAACAATTCATCTGTTTTAAGATAAATTTTATCTTTTTTACATAAGATGCAACCCTCTGCTAGAGAATTCAACAATTTTGTTAGAGAGTCATCTTTTTTGACAAAATTACATCTTTTTAGATTGAAAATTCAAATTTGTTTCTTAAAAACTTATTTCTTGTTTAAAAATTCATATTTTGATCGTGAAAAGTCTACTGAAATCTTTTTCAGATGAAATTTTGATTTAAAAATTCATCTGTCTCCACGAAGGCCAATTAGCTGCCAAGATCGTTCGTTTCAGGCATGTCTAACTCCGCTGAAATTTCTTCCCTTCTAGAAATAATCAATTGAGATCAATAAGAAACAATATAACTAATATCTCAATCGTTTCAAACCGTGTTTCTTAATTGTACAAAAACGGCTGGCAACGATTGAGCATTTTGCATTTCCAATTGTTCCCAATCGGATACTTGGAATTTGCCACGTAATGGCAGCACTTCTGTCTGGCGGGAATTATTTAGACAGATTTTTTAGTTTTTCAGAATTAAAGTATTATTTTATTATTAAAAAATGTCAAGCTGTTATTAATTGAATAAAATTAAACAATTAGAAATTAATATTAGAGATTAAATGTTTTTTTCAGAATTGAACAGTGAATTTACTTCAATGTCGGTGATATTATATTCGGTAATCGTTAGACTATGATTTCCCCTTTACTACTAATGATTGACGTAAGACCAACTTTTTATATTATTCGCAGGGTAGCCACTAAAATCGAAGACAAAATCTGGAATAATTTCCTGGTTAACAATTTTTTACACTAGTCAATAAAATTCAAAGTGTTTGAAGCTGAAAATTTTGTTATTTAAGGTGTTTAAGAGTAAATTGCAAATTAATCCAATGGAAGTGGAAGTTTTCTTATCACTAAGCGTATTAAATATTTAATTAAAATATTTCAAACAGCGATTTTAAGTTCAAACGTTCATTAATATATGTAACAATGACAAGCTTCTAGAAACTTTTTTATAAATAAAGCATTTTGAATTGTACAATATGGATTCAGAAGCCTTTAACTTTGTAAAAATGCAGTCTTCAAAAATAGCATTTTAAAATTCGAGTTTCTAAACTGCTTACATTTAAAATGAATAATTTCTTAATTTTAGCATTCCAAACGCAAAGTTTAAAACATTTCGTAAATTAAAAATTAAACCCTTATTCTTTGATATACTAAAATGTCGAAAAACGTCCATACGGTTACATAAAATTTGATGAAATTATGTGAATGACAACTGGATTTAAAGACCAAAAATAAACTTTTTTCAGGCTATTACATAACAAATTTGACCAAAATTACAGAAATATATGGCTATAGATCACAATGTTTCAGGAAGGAAAGAATATAAAAAATGTATGTGCTTATGACAGGAAAAACATTTGTTTTTATAGATTCCGCACGTATTCAATTCAATTTTGAACCTAATGGAACCTAAATGAATCTAATACTATAACATTAATCATTTCAAACCTTTAAAATAGAAATATTTACAAACCAAATTATTCGAAATATTCCAAATTTAATATTTGAAATATTTAAAACTAGAATTTTCAAGAATTTAAAATCAAACTTATTCATATATTCAAAATTGTTATATTGCAAGAAACTTAACAGGATTGGATTAGTTTTTCTAGTAAAAATGTAATGAGTTACCTATAATTTATTTAGTCTGAGTTTCAAAATCTTGGCGCCATCCTACCTTCTGAATGTTTCCAATCGTTTTGAATTGGGTATCCCTTATTCTGAAATAGGGGTTAAGTTTTTACTGCAACATTTAGATTTTGCAATTTATTATTGACAAGCGGTTTTTTATTCAGGCGAACAAATAAATTTCAAGAATATGAATTTTAAAAGAAGTAAATAAATTTTTCACAATAATGTACCGGCTAAATGAAACTACCTACTTGATAATCATACTACATCACTGTCACATCGTTAAACGGTATGATTTTTACATTCTGTTAATCCATATACTTTTAACTTTTTATTCGGTATACCGCCTAAACATTATATTTTTTTGTTCTTAAAACTTTTGTTAAATTACTAAAAATGTAATATCTAACCAACAAACACATGCGCGTCATGTGTGTTACAAAACGAAAACTGCAGAGGGCGTATTGCAGGCAAGTGCGTTTACTCAATTCAATCCGATTGGGAACGATTGGCACACTTAGCAACAATTTAAATCGATTCAACTTTTGATTACTCTTACTCGTTATTAATCGTGTCCAATCGATTATTTCTAGGAGGGTTATCACGTAATTCTCATTAACTATTTTTGTCCATATACACAAGAAAGCCTGTATACTGGCGGTTGATTTAATGATTCCAAGAATGCTGGCCCACGCAGTTTTACATGCGTGGGTCAGTGCGTGACATCTGTGTGACAGTGTTTGACAGCGTCAACAAGGGATCGCCACCAGTTTACATTAGACTGTTTACGTTTCCAATGACTGATTTAATGGAAAGGCCATTGCGAGGCAACCCCCGAAACTTCCGTTATATTGGCGTTCTTGTGTATTCAATTTTTTGTCAGTATCTTTAGACACCTTTTCTTTCTTCAAAATGAAACTTTATTTCTGTGTAGAGCCCCCTTGTAAGATAGAAAAACTGGTTCTAGACTTAAAGTTAATTTCCACCGAAATTTTTTTTGTTGGTTAACAAGGACGAAAATTAAATCCGAAGAAAAGTCGATGTCATAATAAACGTGTTCGAAAATAACATGGGAACTGCGCCAGTTTTCCGTGTGCTTTAAGATCGATTACACTCTGACAGCTAGAGTACGTGTGACTTTTGTGAACAGAGAGAACGTTTTCCGTTGCAGACCTGTTACCGTCCATTTTTCAATCTGTTCTTCGGACGATCCTCGAGTCCTAAGCCAAAGATAGGCGCTTAAACTTTCAGCTGAGTCAGCCGACCAAAAGGCTCCATTATAAGTCCTTTATAGAGCAGATGGTGAGTTACACGCCCCAAGAGAAATGGCGATTTGAATCAGATTAAATTACCACTTATCTAATTTTGTTATCTCCGTCGAGCAGGTAATTATTTTTACTTTTAGCAAAATAAATTATTCCACTCGATTAACTGTGAACAAATAAAGCATCGCACAGTGGGACGAAAATAGCTTCTTTGTTTTGAAGGTCTCTTTATCTGCAATTTTTTTTCGAATTCAAATTTGCATAATTATAATAAAAAAGTTCCCGAATGTCGTAATTCAAGGTAGAAAGCCCAGTGGGCAGAAAAATTAAAGATGTCCTAGAGACCATTTCGTTTGAACATCCTAGGGATGCTCTGAAGACGTCTAACATCAGTTCGAAGGATGTTTCGAGAATTTCTATGTCTATAAGTCGTCTTTAGGACATCTTTAGGACAGTAGATGTCTTGAAGACATTGATTGGACTGACATTGGACTCCTCGCAACGTCCCACAGTGGTCTGGAATAGGAATTTACTGTTCATAACACAGCCACACAAAAAAAAAGTGTGCGGATCTGGTAACAAAACACACGTATTCCTATGGATTTTGGGGCGCTGAATTCAAATTCGGTATCAAAAATCACCCACCACGTCATGGTTGAGCCATATCCTCAAAAAATGATGAAAAATCATGCACTGAGGCAAATCAATTTCAAAATAATGCCAGTGATTCAAATTTTCACTTCAAAAACATGTCGACAACTGTGAAGGATCAACCCTCGCCTGATATCAACTTATTTAACATAACTTTACCCAACAGAATCTGACCTCACCTAACCTGAATTAACAGAAATTTATTGAACTACATGTAAAGCTCTGGAAGCATATTTTCCCAGTAGCAAATGTATGCTACATCGAATGGGTCAACTCGAGCCTCACCTAGAAATAAGTCTAACCTAGCCTAACCTAACCTAACCTCACGAAACACAATTAAACTGATTGTGTTGTCCCGTTGTGTTTGCGGTACCGTTTCATTCAGCTTCGGCTTAACCTACATAGAGGTTTAACCTATCCTAACCTAACAAAACCTGACCTAACCTAACCGATTACGCTGGCAACCCTGTTCTTGCGTATAGTATAAATATATCCATTAAGTTTAAAAAAGCAGAGAGAAAAAAAATTGAATATAACTCTTATTCATTTGCATGTTTAAGTTACAGTTCTACATTTTAATTGATACAAACATTGTCAGGTTAATTGAAATGAAGTCAATTCCACTTGTAGTTATAAGTTTCTTCAAATGAGTAATGTGCGTCTTAATTTTTAACCACCTGTAGTACAATGAAATGAATTTTATTGTGTTACAACGGGAACACTTAAGTTATGTTGTGTTGCGTTTAGCAAAATTGCGTTAGTGAAATTGGCACAGCAACTATGAAAAAACCTATATTATCATATGGAATCGTTTGGTGGTCGTTTGTTGGTGTTTGGTAGCCCGCTTTTGACGTTTGGTGGTCAAAATTGAAAGAGTTATCGAATTTTCAAATTTGAGGTGCTAACTTCAGGCTAGCACCTCACTTTTTAATATTTTTGAAAATTTCTTGCGGTAATCGTTTGGTGGTCGATTGGTGGTGTTTAGTAGTGCACTTTTGACGTTTGGTGGTCAAATTTGAAAAACATATGGAACTTTGAAAAAAATGACTAGCACCCCAAAATTTTAATATTTGGAATTTTATTTGCACCAATCGCTTCAAAATCGTTTGGTGGTATTTGATAGCCCACTTTTATTGTTCAACAATTAAAAATAACGAAATTATTGTAATTTTTATAATTTTCTAAAAAAATAACAATTGTCAGCGCGCAGATGTTTCCGCGCATGTGGTCGCCCGGCGTACTCGTGTACTTGTCATTGACGCGAAAGTTTTAAAACTAAAGAATACCAGAAATACGACAGAAGATTGAAAAAAAACAGAAGGAGCGATTAAACGACCAGAGCTGACTATCGAAAGAATATACCCAAATTTGAAAAAGCCACAGTCAGTTGACCGATTGAACTCTATTTCAAGATCGAATTTTTCATTACTGAAATATTCTAGTATTTTATTAATTTATTAAGAATACTTATTGTAATGTAAAATGGATACTTTTTTCTAAATTCTTCCTAATTTTTATATTTTAATTATTTATTTGCAATCAACTAACGTTATCATTGCCGCAATTAATTTTCCACGTTGAAAAGACAAACCCACTCGATACTACTTTGCTTTATTTATTTTGTGTCGCATGACGTAAGAAAATTTAGTTTCTTTCAGAATCTCTAAAGTGATCATCGTATATTTTTATATAATAATTCTCTCCAGTAACGCCCTTCTCGTATGAGATAGATGGCAGCTAATAAATAATGTATCGTTTAATAATGGAAGACGACGCATGTTAACTAAATTGTGGTACACATAATAAAAAATTGTATTGTGTACAAAAATTACTCAAATATAACTTTATTTCTTTTTCTTAAAATATAAAATTGCCGTTCTTAATTCGAGAAATCTGTTTTTATATATTATTCCATAAAAATAATATCACATATGTTATATTAATTCTATGTCGCATATACTTTTTGTGAACTTAGGAATTAGTTAACATAGTATTTTATGTTTAACTGTTTATAGTAAGTTGTCTTGGAAAGTAAAAGTTAAAGTAAAAGCGACAATGGAAATTTGACTTTTTAGTCGACCTTGCCTTAAAGGTTTTGGATCTATGTTTCAACACCAAAATTCGATTTCCTTATTTCACTCTATAAATATTATAATTAGATATTTTTTCGCTCTGTAGCGATACTCATTTTTCAAATATGATTATGAATTTATGAAGTAAAACGAAGAGATTAAATGTTGACATTAGAACATCGATCGAAAACCCTTAAAATCTAAAACTCCGTAAAGCGTTGATAAAGTATCAAAATTAATTCCTTATTATATAAACTTCTTACGTTTTTTTGTACGTAATTTCTTACGTTTAAAGAATACTGCAACTTGAAAAGTAAATTAGCCGCGTTTAAATTTAGGCTAAAGCTAATCTTTGGTTTAAACGGAGTTCGGACTTAACTTCTACTACATATTTAGAACAAAAAAAGTAGATCTTTCAATTTCAAAAAATAAAGAGAAACTAAGAAAAAATGTAATTAAATCTTAATGTTCTTGGATAAAAGTTTTCAATCGCCAAGTGTTAACAAAAAACAGGAAGAAGTTCCGCATAAGCTAAATTGCCATCCTAATTCCAAGCATTTTCATTAGAATTTACAGGCAAAAGTTGATGTTGATTTTCTACGAAAAGACAATCTGCGTTTGAATTGTCGAATCCTGCCTCTGGACCTTATTTCGAATTCAGAAAGGAGAAATTATTGTTAATCTCCTCCACCCTGATCTGAGAAGTAGAGTTCAATCCGTCCACTGACTGTGGCTTTTTCAAATTTGGGTCTAATCTCTCGACAGTCAGCTCTGGTCGTTTAATCTCGTCTTCTGTGTTCTTTTTTACTTCTGTCGTATTTCTGGCATTCTTTAGTTTTAAAACTTTCGCGTCAATGATAAGTACACGAGTACGCCGGGCGACCACATGCGCGGAAACATCTGCGCGCTGACAATTGTTATTTTTTTAGAAAATTATAAAAATTACAATAATTTCGTTATTTTTAATTGTTGAATAATAAAAGTGGGCTACCAAGTACCACCAAACGATTTTGAAGCGATTGGTGCAAACAAAATTCAAAATATTAAAATTTTGCGGTGCTGGTCATTTTTTCCAAAGTTCCATATGTTCTTCAATTTTGACCACCAAACGTCAAAAGTGCACTACTAAACACCACCAATCGACCACCAAACGATTCCCGAAAGTAATTTTCAAAAATATTAAAAAGTGAGGTGCTAGCGTGAAGTTAGCACCCCAAATTTGAAAACTCGATAACTTTTTCAATTTTGACCACCAAACGTCAAAAGTGGACTACCAAATACCAAAAAACGACCACCAAACGATTCCATATGATAAAAATAGTTTTTTTCAATGTTGCTGTGCCAACTTCACGTCGATTTACATAGCTACACGTGTGGTTGTATTTCATTCGGCTAGGTTAGGTTAGGTCAGGTTTTGTTAGGTTAGGATAGGTTAAACCTCTATGTAGGTTAAGCCGAAGCTGAATGAAACGGTACCGCAAACACAACGGGACAACACAATGAGTTTAATTGTGTTACGTGAAGTTAAGTTAGGTTAGGTTAGGTCAGGTATTTTTAGGTTAGGATAGGTTGGACCTCTTTGCAGGTTAAGACCTAGCTGATTCAAACAGTACCGCAAGCACAACGGGACAACACAATCAGTTTAATTGTGTTTCGTAAGGTTAGGTTAGGTTAGGCTAGGTTAGATTTATTTTTAGGTTAGGCTCGAGTTGACCCATTCGATGTAGCACACATTTGCTACTGGGAAAATATGCTTCCAGAGCTTTACGTGTAGTTCAATAAATTTCTCTTAATTCAGGTTAGGTGAGGTCAGGTTCTGTTTGGTAAAGTTATGTTAAATAAATTGATATCAGGCAAGGATTGATCCTTCACAGTTATCGACATGTTTTTGAAGTGAAAATTTGCATCACTGGCATTATTTTGAAATTTATTTGCCTCAGTGCATGATTTTTCGTCATTTTGTGAGGTTATGGCTCAACGATGACGTGATGGGTGATTTTCGATACCGAATTTAAATTCAGCGTCCCAAAATCCATAGGAATACGTGTGTCTTGTTACCAGACCCGCACACTTTTTTTGTGTGGCTGTGTAATCGCCCACAGGTCGTATTTCTTAACTGCTTTAAAAGTTCTTTTTTAGAAATGCTCTACAGTTAATTTTCAAGACAATTGTGGTTTGCTTTTTTTAAATTTTTTTCACAGAGCAACAATATATAAACAAATATAGTGACAAAATTGACCATTTTAGCTTTGTGAATTTTTATCTCAAGAAAATATACAATTGGAAACTTACTATCAGCTGGAATTATTGCACATGCATTCATAGAACATAATTAATTTTAATAATATTTAACTTAATTATCATAAACAATTTTTATAAACAAATTCTTATTAGTGTTTTTTTATCATAGAAAAATCGTTTATTTCACGCTAGTTGCTAATATTTTTCATAAGAGTCATAATTTGTAACAAAAAAATTAGCATGAATTAACAACTATTGTTTTTATAAACATTTCTATAAACAAATTCTTTATAAACGAGTTTTTCTCATAGCTGAATTGATTTTTCTGAACAAAAGTGATTCACAATTGTCGTTAAAGCCATTCATATTCTTTAAGCTTTATCAAACATAAGCAATATAGATTGTTTATAACAATTTAGTTAAACAAGTCTCCTAATCGGCCGTTTCCTCATAGAAAAAAATGTTTTTTTCTTCAATAATTATTAGAGTGACATTTATTGCAGTGACTAACCAACGAAATTAAATAAAGAATAATTTATATGATTGTTATAAACAATTTTTTAACAAAACTAAGATTTATTTTTTTTACATGCAAAAAAACGGTTTTCCACTAAAATTATCCGGCAATAAAATAACAGTGATTCCAAAATTAGATATGGGACATTAAATTATAATTTGCGTAATTGTTAATAAAAATTTCTGTAGCAAACTGTCCATAGCAATAACGCTGTACTTGCGTTTTTAGAATTCACCTATGTTTAATTTGTTTTATGCAACTTCCTGAAAAATAAATGAGGAACAAGTGAAAATAAGGTGCAATAACGCTGTACTTGCGTATTCAGAAGTCACTTATCTTTCATTTGTTTTGTACATAACTTCGTAAAAAACAAATGAAGAACAAGTGACTCTCAACCAAGAAGTACAGTTCCAGGTTCATACAAATAAGATTATCACAATATTATTATTATATTGCTACTAACAATTACGCAAATTATTATTTAAGGTCCCACATCCAATTTTGGAATCACTGTTAGTTTATGGTCGGATAATTTCAGTGGAAAACCGTCCTTTTTGAATGTAAAAAAAATTATAGTTTTATTAAAAAAATTGTTTATAACAATCATATAAATTATTCTTTATTTAATTTTGTTGGTAGTCACCGCAATAAATGTCACTCTAATAATTATTGAAGAAAAAAAAATTTTGTTCTTTGAGAAAACGGCCGATTAGGAGACTTGTTTAACTAAATTGTAATAAACAATCTATATTATTTATGTTTGATAAAGCTTAAAGCATATAAATAGCTTTAAATACAATTTGAATCACTTTTTTCAGAAAAATCAATTCAGCTATGAGAAAAACTCGTTTATAAAGAATTTTTTTATAGAAATGTTTATAAAAACAATAGTTGTTAACTCATGCTAATTTTTTTGTTACAAATTATGACTCGTATGATTATTATTAGCAACTAGCGTGAAATAAACGATTTTCTCTATGATAAAAAAACACTACTAAGAATTTGTTTATAAAAATTGTTTATAATAATTAAGTTAAATATTATAACAATAAATTATATTCTATAAATGCATGCGCAATACTTCCGGCTGATAGTGAGTTTCTATCTGTATTTTTCTTGAGATAAAAATTCACAAAACTAAAATGGTCAATTTTGTCACTATATTTGTTTATATGTTGTTGCTCTGCGAAAAAAATTTTAAAAAAGCAAATCACAATTATCTTAAAAATTAATTGCTGAGCAATTCTAAAAAAAACTTTCAAATCCGTTAAGAAATACGACCTGTGGGCGATTATGAACAGTAAATTCCTATTCCAGACCACTGTGCGTCCCAAGGACGTTTTCGGGATATTCATTGTTTTGTGCCCATTGGGAGGTTTTCTGTCTGCTAAATATTAAACGGTTTTTTGAAATTATAAAATTAATTGAAAGATCATTTGCGTACTTACATTTACTCAACTTTAAACTTTTTAAATGTTAAAATCGTGCACAAAATCTAAGGCTGTAGACATTTTTAAGGTATCTAATCAAAAATATTAGAAAAGCTAGGTCAATCTTTTTGATAACTGATAAAAATTGATGTTTCAACTTCAGCATTATTATAATATAATATTTTTCAATAATATTACTGATCAAATATTGTAAATATTCGTTTAGATATAATGCTTTTTTAAATTAAAATAGCCAATTTTAGAAGCTGTGATGTAACAAAATAACAAAAAATTGTTTCATATTGTGAATATTGTGAATTCGAAATTGTTAAAAAAAATCATTAATCTTCTTTCAAATCTAGTGATTTTTAAACACAAATTTTAATTTGAGACAAAAAAGACTAAGCCAAGCTGAAATTATGCAAGCTTGTAAATTTCATTATTTTAAACCAAAATCACTGGATTTATAGCTACTTATTCTAATTTTTTAAATGAGATTTTCGGGCGAAACCTACTAACATAACCTACATTATTAAAAACATTGCAATTGACCGATTTGCTGAGAAAACGTTAATATAAAGTGAAACTCTCCGAAAATTGTAAATCTCGTTCTAACAATGGTGATTTTTGTTTTCAACAAATTAGAAAATTAGAAATACGAAATTTCAAACAAAAACCCTTGTTAGAAGATTCTAACTTTCGTTTAAATTATAATGACTTTTATTGGAAAATCCAAATTTTTTGTAAACAATAACGTAACATGAAATTGTTGAAAAATTAATTAATAAATAAGTATATGTAAGGAAAGTCAACAAAATCGAAAAACGTAATTTCCTCTTCCAATTCTTAACTTTGAAATCTAATAATTTGTGAATAAAAATACCCTTTTCTAGTGTGAAACATTTATATAACCTCAAATTGTAGAAAATTGGGAATATTGATGATAACAGTTTTTGTTTGACATTGCTAATTACGAGCGAAAAAAACTAACTCTACCCAAATTTTCTTTTAATTTTCAGCCTTTTCCAAAACTTTATGATTCTACATTAAATTTTTTTCTCAAAAATACTATATTCAAGAGAAAAGCACGAAAATAAAACATAAAACAACACTAATAGCGAGATTTTCGAAATAAAGTCAAGTCTGGATTTAGTAATCCTGCATTTAATGTTTCCGAGAATTGACGCAACGCAGCGTGGATTGTTGAGAGGAGATGCGGGGGATGCTCGGTGTTCACTCATGCGTGACAAAACAGGAGCTTTGCAGTAAAGCACTGTGTCCTAATGGCCTACCTCTGTAACTGCGTCATGACGTTCGGACAGTTCACTCGAAGCTGGAAGAACTTGTGAATAAGCATGATGGCGAGCTCACGTCAAGCAGCAGTGGGTCTCCGTAGCCTACTTAAGCGGATCGGACGGATTGAAATATTTCTTGCGATCAGACATTGAGAACAGCGCCATCTGACACGCGAATATATATCGCGAAATAGTATTACGAAGTTACTGGATCAATCTTCATGAAGAAGAGCAGTGAATATCAATTCATTTTAATCAAAAATGTTATACTACGGTTTAAAACTAATTATATATCATAAGATTTCTTATTAACCCTTTACCGCCCACAGTAACATATATGTAACGTTTGGAAAACTTGAGTTTTTTTTATGACTTTGAGACGAGCAGCAATTTTTAACGCAAGGAATTACATAAAAAGTCAAGACGGTAATGAGCTAGAATTTTAGTTTTGTATACACTCCGCGATAGGAATAATATGCCTAAATATATCAAAATTCAGAAAAAAAGAAAGTTTCAAGGGCGATAGGGGGTTAATATTGAATTAAAATTAGATTTCTTCTGAACTAGTTGCGCTGTCATAGCCAGCCAATAGCGACCCCGCACGAGACGTTTCAAAAGGGGTTGGGCGTGACCTTACATTGTTGTTGTGACCAATCACAGGAATGCGGTGATAGATGCCGCAAAAACCTCAATTTCACTGTGAGAAATGCCGCGCGCGAGAAAAGCCGCTAGATAAAGATGCAGTTGTCGCATGCCGCAGATGAGACATGCTGGAGATGTGACATGCCGCAAATTTGCTTTCCTCTTGTCTCCGTATTAGAAAAAGATGTTTTAAATATTTTTACCACGCAGTAAAATCCACCGGAAGCGGTTCATACGCTCCTGAGTGTTTACCTTCCGAGACCCTCGATTTTATGTTACTATCAGTCCCAAAATTGACACTAAATCCAAGTTAGACTGTATATCGTTACACCACTTTTCTATGATGGCGGAGAAAAATAGATGTTCAAATTTAATGTCTCAACATTTGGGACCATTATTTGATAGTCTGTTTAAATATCCACAGGTGATTCAGACTCACTATCAGTATAGTCAAATCGACACTCCACAATTTCAAAAAGATTGGCTGCGCCGCGGCCTCTACCGTACCTCGAGTGAACACACCCGTCATCCGAAACGCATTGTTGGAGCAACTGAAGTTCGACGTCACGTTTGCCGTGTTATACAACATTTTTAATTAGTTTGAACCACTTGTTGATACTTTAAACATGTATGGAGAGTAAATAAAATGTAGAGAATATGTTGCAGAATTGGTTTAGTGCTTTTCGTTCGGATTTTAAACGTCACATTCGATACTTTCAAGGGATTGAGGACAAAGGGGTCACTGCATGTTCAGCAGTGCGTATTCTTAACATTTTGGACCGACAACGTGCTCACCATTTTTTAATTCAGTTAAAAATCAAAAACAAGACTTGCGAGATTACTAATAGGCATTTATATAATTTTCTGAATTTACCAGTGTTAAAAACGTTTTTATTCAGTGCAGTGACGCCGTTGTCTTAGCCTCTCGTGCTCAAAGTAATAGTTATGAAAGTTTTTATGCATATGCAATCATGTCTAACGCGTCTTAATCTTCAAAATAATAAAGTTGCCTTTAGAATTGATGAATTTTATATCAATTTTCATGTTTTTAGATTTCATTTATTAATTTAAACTTCCTCCGATATGATTAAGTTAATTCTTTGAGATAATTAAGCTAAAATTCCTGAGATAATCAGGTTTAAACTCCTTGATCGTCAACTTGACACTCTGGGATGGTGAAGCTAACCGTCCAAGTTTGACACTCAGAGGATGGTATGCTAAAATCTACGCCATCAAGAGAGCCGTCCCATAATTAAAACTCAAATATAGTTAGTCTGACGTTCAAGATGTTCAGGCTGACTAGCCATTTTTCTTTGTGGTGATAAAGCCCCTTTTATATATTCAATCTTCGGTTTTTTTCATGCACATTGTTTTAAAAATGCATTAAATATAAACCCACTTCCCTTTAACACAACCATTTATTTTCTATGCGTTTTCGTAATCCGGAAAATGCTTTCTGCTCAGTAACATCCACATTTTTTCTGTCGATTTCGATCTCACACGGATATTTTTTTGTAGCTAGTAAAAGCTAACAAGAATAGAGGTAAAAGCTCACCTAAATCTTTAATGTTTTAACTTCTGTTTTGGAGTTTTATTGGAAGACTCAAGATATACGAGGAAATCGGGAAGTAAAGAGTTTCTCAATGTAGGATTCATCAGTAAACAATTCCCATTTATTGAGTTCCTTAGTACTATTTGCAACCTGAGTTTACTTACTAAGCTTAATGGAATTACCGATGGAAATCCAGGAAAGCTCATTCAGATGCAATCATTGTTGAATTTGACAGAAAGAGAATTAAGAGAAAAAGCAATCTCAAATGCTTACCGATCTTTTTATATCCGGATAATTTAAAAAAATCTCTCAATTTATTTTTTCCTCCTTGAAAATTCATTCCTTGATACCTCTGCAGAATAGAAGCGAGCGGAGAAGGTAAAATATTTTTTGCGATAGCAGTGAGAAAGTTTTCTAATTAAATATAAAATAAAATACCTGTTTCCTCATAAAAGGGTGAGCATCTTGAAAAGATATATTTTTCTACTTAGTGCACCCTGATAGCAACTGCTATTTCTGTGTTTTCGTTCTGTATCAATAATTTATAGAATGGAAATGTTATAAAAGATTTTATTACAAGAAGTACATTATTTATTTGGTTCTTATAAACTATATTATGATGTAATTTTCATTTTCAACCCAAAGAAGATTTTTTCAACAAAAAAGTTGAGTTTCAACCCAATAATTCAACTTTTAAGCAACATAGACGGCTTTTCAACCAAATTGTTGAGTTTTCAACACGAAAATATTAATTTAAAAAAATTTTTAATCCAATAAAATAGTAGAAGTTTATATAAATATATATGAACCATATGAATTTATATGAAAACTTGAATTTACAATAAATAGGTTCATTTTTAACCAAATAGTTGAATTTTCACCAAACCATTAAGTTTCGTGCCAAAAAAATGAACTTTCTGAAAAACAGTTGGATTTTTAAAGCAAAAATATGAATTTTCAAGAAAAAATTGCATTTTCAAACCAAAAAGACGAATTTTTTTATTAAAAAGTTAAACTTTCAACACAAAAATATAAGTTTTCCACTAAAAACTTAGTTTTTAACAAAAAAGTTGAAATTTTTATAAAAATATGAATGATATTGATATGAATTTCTTGAAAATATGAATTTTCAACCAAATAGTTATCTATGGACCAAATAGTTGACTTCTTTGCCATACTGTTAAATTTCAAGTCATAAAGAAGACTTTGATACAAAACAGTTGATTTATGAATGAAAAATATCAATTTTCAACGACAAAGTTGAATTTTGCAACTGACAAGACGAATTTCTCACAGAGCAGTTGAACTTTCAACCCGAAAATATGAGTTTTCAACTAAGAAAGATCAAATTTCTACCAAAAGAGATAAATTTGAAAAAAAAATTCTACCAACAGTTGAACTTTTAACGCGGAATACGAATGTTAAACCATATAAATGAATCTTCTACAAAAATAGTTTAGTTTTCAACAAAATAATAGAATTTTTGGCTCAAAATAAAAAAGAATTGACTTTCAATCAAAAAAGATGATTTCTCAGTGGAAGATTAATTTGTAATCCAAATTTGTTCTTGAAAATTGAAGAAAAATAATGGAAAACTTAAAACTGTATTTTTGAATGCAGAAAATAAGAAGCAGGGAAATCTAAACAGTGCTAAGTCAAATTATTGACGATATTCCATTTTTTTTTAAATAATACTTTCCTGCTTTGTTACACCTTGTACAGTTAAAAAGTTGGGGTTTGAAATGTTTGAGCCTAAAATGAAGAATTTAAGTTAATTAAAATAATTATTAATGATTTTCATTAAGATGTTGTAAATTATTCCTCTAGTAAAGTTTATTGCTTCTCCTGAAAAATCAGATTAATTGTACTTAGCACCGTTTACCTTTTCTCGCTTTAATTAATACTTTGAACTTATATAGTTATAATTTATATATTTATAAATATTTCACTCAAGTAATTCAATATTATACAAATACATTTTATTATTGTAGCTATATTGTAACTATATTATAGCTCAAACAACGAATTTGAGAAAAGGGGACACAGAGGAAGTTTTTAAAAAGAGGGGATAAAAGGAATTTAAAAAAGGGAAAATGCAGAGAAATAGGAGGAAACATATGATCCCTGAACGAATAAAGATAATAAAATAATAAAAATGGAGATGGATATTTTTTTAATTAAATATGAAATCCCAGTTATCTGATAATACAGATAGCACTATGATGAAAGTATATATGGCGACAATCTCAGGAATATATTAGAAGGGAGAAAATTGAAATAAATTGATGTATGAGAGGTAGACAGACAGTGTGTATCTCGCAGGTCTCATCACGCCGATATATAACACATAATCTCACCCTATCTTTCTCCCTTGACCCTACCCTCTAGTGGCGTCGAATTGCTAATCTTCGCTAAACTCACCGGGCGGAAATCCTGTTAAGTGGATGTCGCGTCGCGACGATGGGCCAAGGGCAAAGGGAGGAATCAAATTTCCTTATCGCAGAAAACTCGAGTGGGAGTCACGAGAAGCTCGATGCCTCGTGAACCGAAGTAACCCTTCGACAGGTAGAGGAATCCCTTCTACCTTGAGGAGACTGATCTTTTGACATTTAGAGCTTCTGCCTTTTAGCTTTAAAATATGAGCCTATAAAACGACACTTTCCTTCTACTTACATCCATTTGCAAAATCCTATGCCAATCTCCCAGGCTTCTTTATCTTAAAATAAAAAAGAAAAGAAAAGAAAAGTGCAAATCTGCTTTAATTTAGAACTTTTTTCATATATGTGTAATTCTATACAGACAGGAGACTTTCACATCCAATAGGGAGTATTGAAAATACGAAATTTTAGTCTTATTTTTCGGGATGAAAAGGGATGGCTGGAGATCTTTTAGGGGGTGCCAAAATGACTTCCTAAAAGTTTTAAAAAACGCGGTTTTCTCTCATTTCAGTGAAGAATTTATTTTTCGAATGAAAGGAACAGTTTTATATGATGGTAATGTAAATGCCTGCGCAGTAAACTCCAGAGATGTTATTTATCTGAAGGTGGATAAAAACACTGCAAATAATTGAAAACTACATTTATCCGAAGTCAGATAATTTTTCTCACGAGACCTTATCAAAGATTATCGCATGTTTGTGGAGTAAAGTTAAAGTCCCGAAAAATTGTCAAAATTATGCAAAATAGTATTTTTCTAGTTATTTTCAGGCCAATAACGTTTTATTTCTCATCTGGGTAAACCGTTAAAGTTGTATACTATAATTATGTAAGGGTCTACATCAGGGTGGCCACTATTTTTTAAAATATTCGGCTCTCGACTTTTTTCCTGTTCTCCTGGTAAATATTCATGATTTCTCCCAGTTTATAAAAAAAATATACTCTCTTCACGAAAAATACTCTCTTTACGAAAAGTTTTTTCACATATATTATGACCATTTGCAGAATTCAATAAGCATCAGCAAAACTGTTTGCAAGAAACCTATTTACTTTGAATCATTTAATACATAATTCAGGATGCGGACATTTTTGTGTCTAAAAAATAAAAATACAAAGATGCACTTTATCACACACTAGCAGTAAATATTCGCTCGCAGATCGGACGTTCAGGTCTCTGGATATCCATTTCCTAACATGAAAAATATAATAAATTTAAAAATCCATCATTGAACCAATTTTTGAATGTTAGGCTTTAAACGCTTTTTAAAAAATAATTAATCATTTTGAAACGAAAGGTGGAAATTAAACATATATACATATATATTGAACGATTTAAGGACACTTTAATCAGAAAAAGGTCAATTATGCCAAAGAAATTGATATTGTATCATTTGTAATTAAAAGCTTTCAAAATTAAATAGTTAAAAATTTAAAACTTTTGATTGTGAATAATTTTTAATAAAAAGTGATTAAAATTTGACAATTTTAAATTGATAACTTAATTAAATCTTTCAAATTCTTAGCTTCTGAAGTTCTAGAATTTTAAACTTATATTACATAACAAAATTATAATTAAACATTAAAGCTGAATAGAAAAGTTTGAGTAAAATCAAAAAGTGAATTGAATTATTCCTAATTTTTTTAATAAATTACATATAAAACGACTGCATAGATTTTTTTACTAAAAAATGTGATTACTGTACAAAAAATCACAGAATAGATCTCATCAAAATTATCTTATGTTTGCACATTCAAGATAAAGTTCCAAAAATAGTAAAAATGAAGAAAAATCTAATTTTCCTCGTTATTGTCCAGCAAATATTTTTTTATAATCTGGGGAGAAACAATATGAGAAGAAATTATGTTTTTTCTGAACATATCTGGAAACATTCTATTGAATTATAGGAATACAGGTGATTTCCCTTAAAAAATATTTAAAGGAAATTCTGAAAAGTTTACGTGAATGTCACAGAACTTTAACAATCAATTTGTTTAACAAAATTTAACTTAATTCAAAGTAGTTTGATGGAATCCTATGAATTAGCAAAAATTTAATTGATTTTAGTAAAATTAAATCACACTCAGTCGAATTCAAGTGAATTCTAAGATTGCAGGTTAATTTAATTCACAAAAATTAAAGGACATTTCAAATAATTAAAAAACGTACAGTTAATTAAAAAGTCAACAGAATCAAAGAATTAAAGAATTGAACAAAAATCTGATTGAATTCAGTATAATTAAAGCGCATTCAGAAAAAGAAGTTTCCAAAGATTTAACATAGATTCAATTGAAATCAGTAGAATTCAAATAAATTTAACAGAATTCAAAAGAATTTAAATGAATTTAAGAGAATTCAAAAGAATTTTGATGCATGTCAATTAAGTTGTGGTAAACATCACGCCCCGCCTTATTGTTAAAAAAATGAATCTACAATTCTGTAATCTCAAGAAATAATAAAACACCCAAGTTTGTCTGTTGAGGAAAAATGTTTTTTTCTTTAAAGAATACCAATTTAATCATATAAATTTTTAAAAGGGTGCTAAAATCTAATTTCTAATGTTATAGCGTAGGAGATACATGCTCCTGAAAGGAATATAAAAAGATTATCAACATACCTTTTATACTGCACACGTGCTCCTGAAATTTAATTTACTTACATCTATAATTATTTCAAATTTCATGAATACGCTAAAGACGCTCAATAATACTTTAAAATTCTTGTCAGACATTGTTTACTAAATATCTTTCTAATCTCAATCACAAAGACTTTGTAAACTTTAATCGAATATTAAATACATAATCCAGCAATCCCTAAAGCTAAATCCTGTACTTAAATTTTAAGCAGTCTGTAACACTTCAGGGAAGTGATCTGCTCTCTAAGGCAACTCTGTTCTCAATTTTAATCAACGAAGACTATAAGAATTCTTGCAATGTACACCAAAAGTTACGTGCAAACGTCGAGAGCATCCTCGAATGCTTTCTTGGTTTTCAGTTTATTTACTTTTCGTTACAATATATCTTACCAGGATACAAAGTTCGCACAGAAAATTCCCCGAAGGTAAACCATAAGATCTGTTTTGCATTTTGATTGGCTAATAAAAACTTTCATATTTCTTCTACCTTTAGTACACTGGCTTTGGAGTAACGCTGGGAGTATCAATCGAGTTTGGAAAAGTTTCAAAAATTTTCAAACTTTTCAACTATTTTCATACTTAAACTAGTCGTTTATTCTTTTAAAGTATACCGAGAGAATTAAAACTCACTTCTGGAAGTAATTTCATTTATATCACAAAAACATATGTAGGTTTATGAACATAATTTAATTTTATATTATTAAATTTATTAAAACAAATTAAATTTTATTAATGACTCAGATTAACATCCTTCTCTTTTGAATAAACTTGTGTCATAGTAAAAGCAGGGTATTCCTTTTTTTCTGGGATCCTTTTTTTGGTCAAACTAAATAATCTTACAAACAGTCTGTTTTCGCAATGTTTAATTTACTAAATTTAAGTTGAAAAATAATTGCAAACTAAACTGAGATAGATGATTCATTGCTTCAGTTGATCTAAACTTTAATCTCACCAAAAAACGAATAAATAAGTTAGTCTCTTTTGTGTGAACTCTTTCAATGCTTTCGGCATATCAAAGGGGAATGAATACACCACCCGCAATTTATTCACAGTTCTAAACAAGTATTATAAACTTAGATCTTAACAGAATGATTTCAGTACTCGGAAATAGACGGAATTGAGAATATTGATTTTTTCAATATTCTCTCAGTTTATATTTTCTCACTGTTTTGAAATTGACGGCAGCATGTGCCTGTCTGACAGTGGCGAGTTTTTTACCCTCCTTGATCGGTTTCTCTGCTTGCTCGTAGACAATGTTTCTTCGCTTCTGTTGGAGCGTCTGCGAACGAAAAGTGGACTATCAGGCAAATTGGGTTTCCCTGGGTTTATCAGTCTTTGAGGGCTTTAGATCACCAGTTCATACAATTCCACCAAACGTTACTTTTGTGCCAGAATCAAAACCCGCAAACCTTCTGTACGCTCTCACATGCAACGGTGAAGCTCGAGTTTTACTTTCCTGAGAACGAGAAAAATTATTCAATATTACAAAGGCGTCGATGCTATTTGCTAATATTGTTTCAGAGAACCTGCCCTTCTTCTTAGATCTATTCGCAAAATATCAAAATACTTTTCCCACCTACCCTTGTTGCCCCTGTACTTTTCTCTGTTTTTTACTTTTACTTATTCCTTTGCCTCTTCAGATTTTTTCTTCCGTTATTCATACATTTTTGTTATTTCATCAGTAATCTTCTATATCTCTTCATCTGCTTTGCTTTTTGTCACTCTGCAGCTTGCACATTCGAGCAGTGTGCTTTTTACATTTTCATCCCCCATTAGACAGAGTTTTTCATATTGTTGTCGACAAAATACTGCTGTACTCTGTGAAAACAATATAGGAATTTGTGTTATTGACCCTTTTATTCGACACATCGAAAGTCTGGATTTTCTTCATCCCTCAGTAGGCCCTTCAGGAAGTCGCTCTCGCAATCGTTTTCCTTAAACAGATTAACCAGCTTAATCTCGATCTGCCTTATCCTGGCATCTGCCTCTTTCTTTTCCCTATATTTCTCTTTCTTTTCCGTGTCCTTTCACCTTTATCTCTTAACAAAAGTGGTGACTTTATGCAACTTAATATTGATTTGCTTATGATAATTCATACGTATTATATTGAAAACTTGACCGTTGTTTTCCTTTCGCACAAATCTCTTGTCTGTTTTTTTTATTCCTTTTTGCTTTCCTACTTTTTGTCGTTTTCTTTCCTCCTGTGATCAATTTTCTTTTTCTTTAACTCTTTCTCTTTTCTCTACTCTTCACTCAGGACCAACTGAATAGTACGCTTACCCGAGAACACTCTTCGGATGCGACTTCAAGCATGTTTCCAGATATTTGTAGACAACAGTCTATCAGGATTACCGGACATCTCTTGATTCAAAGAAAATCTAATATTCACTGGCTTCAATTTTGTTGTATTCATTGTATTTGCCTTTGTCTTTCCTATGTTTCCCTGTCGCTGCGGCAATAGTGCATCTATTCTGTCTGGCAGCTCGGCAAACAGTGCATCCTTTATGACTTTCTACTCTTAAAAAAATGAATCTAATTCTGGAGAAGTTGCTACTTGAAGGTTCTTCTTCCAGACAATTGTGTTGTGCCCAAAACAATAATTCTGCAAATAAGGTTACTTTAGTGGCTTGTAACACTATAACTTTGTCGTGCTCGCAAAATCGCTCAAATAATTCATCGTTGAATTGACCGTCGTCATTTTTCAATGATAATACACTAGACGTTGGCACTCAGGTAGTATCTCGAGGAAATTTGCTGCTAAGTACTTCTTAGTAAATAAGGACTCAGGGGAAAGTTGACTTGAGACACGACTAATATAGTTATATTGGCACTTTTTGGAATCAGCTTCATACACATGCTGGGCTCGAACGATTCCACTTATTGATGACGGTATCTATATTTCATCTCATTTCATCTATTTTTGTACTGAAAGAGAATAGAAAACTTCTTGTACTTGAACTTCTAAATAAGTCAGTTTAACAATTTTTCTCTGTTCTATCTAAAATATGCTTATCAAATTATACAATCGGATTTTTCGATACAGATTCTTTAGAATCGCATCTTCGCTGGACAATTGCTAGTGATTGACTGGTCGAAATAAAATTCCTTTATTATCGATCGAGGTCAGTATGCAGAAGAAGCTGATTCAAAAAAGTGATTACCTCACTAGAGGTATCTCGAGACAAGTTCAGTTGGGTGCTTATTCAATAAGAAGAACCCAGAAACAACTTGCCTGAGATACAAAACACAGTTGCTTCAACGTTCAGAGTGTATTATCATCGAAACGGCCGCGAGTGAATTTCTCTATTCCACCCTTTGATATTGATGGTACAGTCGCATCTTCTTCTTACGTCGGGGAAGAAATCACCTTTGAAGCAGTAGCACTTGCAGAAAACCCCAAACAAAAGCCTATGAAAACCCGTATTATCTGGAATACAAAAGAAAAGGAATGCAACGTCAAAGGGAAGATGTGCCAAGAGAGAATAGGGCCAGAAGCCATGATGAGAACAAGAATGTGAAAACAGACTTGGGTAAGACTTAAGAAGGAGAAAAACGATTGTACTGCTCGAACGTACAAGCTCGTTCAAGTCGTTTTTCAGAACCGCAAAAGGACCTGGATCAAGATTTTTCCTTTTTCAACCCCTGTTGGGCAGCGTGTGCAGATTCTTGGTCTTTTAAACCAGTGTTGGTGTAGAAGGTATGTTGGCAAGCCAGGGTTCATTACTAGGATGAGAATGAGTTATCTGTATACAATTCACGACAAAATACTGCTGAAATCTGTGAGGAAAAAGGAGGAATTGGTGGTAGGAATTGCAAATTAAGCTGCCTTGTTTGCTTATGTTTGGAGAAGCCAAAACATCGATCAGGACAGAAAGGTTAGATTGACCGTCAAGGATCAAGAACAACATTCGCGATAAAATGATGTTACCTTGGATTTCTCAATCTTAGCTGTATGGTTGCCAGTAATAGACTGGCATGAGTTTTAGTGGAGGTATCAGCTGCTCGGTGAATCTCGACTCAGGAAGAGTCCACATGTCTAGCTATTTCGAATGCGGATTGCACTCGGGTGGTAACCATCTACGACGTAAGCCCAGATTGTGCATTCGCTGTGTTCTAACTAATGTCACGCCGGGTCTATTGTTTGCATTCGATGGGTAGGGTGGAATATCTATTCAAACTTGAATGTCGAAAAACAAGCTAAACTCGGAAAGGTGGTATTCTTCAATTTTCCCCTCTCCTCGCCAAACTTACAGGCAAATGCGAATATTTCTAATAAAAACGGATGCTAAAGAACTTAAATGATACTTTGGCAACGAGGATGACCCGTTTATAGACCCCTCTTTTACCGGGATTTTAAAAAAAGATGCATTGCACATAGTTTTTTGACCGCAGTGCTGCGGAACTTGAATAGAACAGCCAAGCAAAACAATAATAATCAAGGTAGTTGTTCATAGGCAGAAATCACAGCTGAGTTTTCTTTCTACTTCCGACTAATATTTAAGAAAAAACGAACCACTGAAATGATTTTTCGCTTCTTCACACACAACATATTTATCAAATTAAACTATCTTACATACCACTCATGAGGCAGAGTTACGGGTGCCCTAAAAAGATTGTAAAAGTTCCGAACGTTGGTGTTAAAAGTAATCTTCGAAATTTACATTATCTGTGGCAGATAAGAATTAGTTTTATCACATATTCTTGCCGCGAGATCTTTATCACTTAAAATTTAATTCAGTCAAAAAATCGCAATCTTTTATTAATTTGTCAGACAAAACTTAAGAGAGATTTTTTTGTTGCGCGAAATTTTTTAATCCCGAATTTAGTCTTAAATTGATTCTGAATTTTTACAGAATACGTCAAAACTGTAAATAATGAACGTCGCCTGTCGAAGATTGATTAATAGTCCTTGTCAACAACGCAATATTTTTATAGAATTACAGTTTCAGAAAGCAGGTTACGTGTCACGGAGATCAATTTCTATACGTAATATTCAATTTAGTGAAAAATACTTTGCTCACCCTCGAGTTATGAAACTATTTTGTCATATTTCAAAATGAGTATAGGAAATAAAAATATGTTTTATGGTCAGATTTATTCGGTATGTAGCCAGATAACGTTTATTTTTCAGATGACTGATGTAATAAAGATTTCACGGACATATCCAATTACAGCTCGCCATTGTATTGTCTGCGCTTACATAGCACATTATATAATAATTTATAGTTCATAAATACTCTAATAAACTGAATGAGGCTGAACGAAATTTCCGTGCCATATTTTATCGTTGTATTGCCCCGCACCTGCTGAGCAGATCGATACATTGTTAAAGTCGACACGGTGCCAATAAGTTTTCACAAAGGATTGAGAGCCTTTTTCAAAGCACTTATATATTTTAAAAGTATCAACGAAATTTATAACTAAAGGAAGGACCAAATTTTAAACGATAATCTCCACTACTAAACAGTATATTATATTTTGCTCAATGATGAACTTATGCAGTAATTATTATTATAACAACTTGAACGATGATGAAACCTTAATAGTTATTATAGTCGCTAATTGCATGAGTTCTCTAACATAGTTACGAAGCATTAGCTATGATAAACTATCCCATGCAGCTAGTCTATTGATAATCGTATTATGTGTGAGATTTGTAATTGCTTTTCGAAAAGCACGTTATTTTCCAAGTATAAAATTTTAATAATTAAGGCTTTTGGTTATGCGTGTATATATTTGTGTATGGACCTTTTTTATTAATGGGCGAAAATGTATTTCTTTTATTGTATTAATTAGAAAGCAATACTGGTTATTGAATTTAAATCTTGTTTATATACTTGATATCTAAAGAATTTATATAACAAAAACAAAAACCGTAATTTTCTATTAATAAAAGGCTGAAATAAATAGGTATAAACCATTTATGTCCTCATAATTTGCAATTGGAATGTTTTCACTCAGTGCTATTATTTTGAATGTAAAACATGCAGCAGTCCTTTTAAACACAACACAAAGGTGAAGGGATAAAGGAAATTATTAATCCTTGGACAAGTGAACCTCGTTAATTTGGAAGTTACACAGCCAGGGGCTTCATTAAAACGAACTGAAATTGCGGTGCCAGAAGCTAAATGGTAAACTTTCCGTATTAAACCTGAATGAGATCAATTAAACATTTATTTTTTATTTTAGATTTTCATTTGATGTAAAAAAGACTTACATTTCAATTCTCGGATCAACCAGAAGACTAAAAAAAGTCGCATTAGTTTCATCAAATTTTTGACAATAGTTATTCAGCTTGAAAAATTCTGAATGTGAGTTTGAAATATTTCTTTCTCAACTGTTAAACTTGTCAACTTGGATTATTTTCAAATAATTTTCAAATTTTAAATTTGAGGCTGTTTAATTTTATTATGACATGATTCATTTTTTAATTTTTTTAATTATCCAAAAGAGGCGATTTTTTAACCAAAAATTGTAAATGGTAGTCTACAAAAATAAATGTTCCACCAAATGGTTGGATTTGAAATTAAAGAAGATTAAACCTGAACGAAGTAGTTGAATTTTCAAGTCAAATATATAAATTTTTAACCAAATAAGCCAAATTTTTACCCGAAAAGAATGAAATTTCAACCAAAAACTGTTGGACACTTATTTATATGAATTTAAAGACGGAATTAGAAAGTGTTCAATTTCAAACTCTTTATTATTAAAAAATTCTAAACATAAAACTGTATTATAAAATTATTCAATTTACAGTGTTCTATACTCTATGCCCAGCATCTTTAACGTCTTTAACTAATAATAAATATATATAATATAATAATAAATAAGGAAATAATTCCCTATAATTGTGAATTTTTTATTGACATACGTTAACTATTTATTTATTTTGAGCTTTAAGGTTTATTTTAAAGAGGGGAAAGAGCGAACGAGAAAAGATGCCTAGATTGCAGTTGAATTTTTTAAGAAATTAGTTTTAAATAATTCACTTAAATTATTAAAACTAGCAACTATTTAGATATGGCGTCAAATTTTATAAGTGATTTTTAACTCAGATGTTAGGGATATGAAGTAGTATTGATCCATTTAAGTCAGGCACGAGGGATGCGCAGTTTAAGTCCACTTTGGTAAATTTAACTGATTTCAATTAGAAATCCAAGTTTTTATGGATTTCAAGTAGTACAAGTCAGTTTAAATCAGGCAGTAGATGTGTTATTTCATTTTATTCAAGAATAGCAAAATGTATACTCGCTTGCTTACCAAATAAGGGTGAGAAGTTTTCTTTAAAATAATTTCTTTTTAATATGCTGATTACAATATTCATAAAAAAATCCTTTGAAATCTCGTAAATTCTTTAGAAATATCGTAAATCCCTTGACATTTTTCAAAGAATTTGAATAATCCTTGAAATTCTTAGAAATTCATTGATATTGTACATAATCTTTTGAAATCCTTTTCAAAGGAGATGCCTTGAAATCTTTAAAAACGCATAAAATATCGTAAGAATGTATCAAAATATCCTAACATTATTCAAAATTTGTGAATATATACTTGGGTTCAAAATAAAGTAGTAAACTATTAGTAGAATCACTTGATAAATTGATATTATCTTTAAAGTTGTACCAAGTAATCTCTTGAAAGTCTTAAAATCTTTTAAAATATGTAAAACCTCTTGTAGTCCTTTGGAATCGGTTGAAATGCCTTAGAAATTTGTTAAACTTTTTAAATCTTTTGAAATCCATTAACAACTCATTAAATCCCCAAAAAGATTTGGAAACATTGTCAAATAACGTGAAAATTTTGTAATTTATTCAAATACTTTCTAGTGCTTTAAAATACCTTGAAATGTGCAGAAATCTTTTAAATCTTTGGAAATTCTGTCAAATCATGTGAAATCTCGTTTCCAGTGAAAACAATGGATATGTTCTCGATATATTAAGTAAAAAATATAAAATTTCACGCATGAAAGGTGAGGGCTCACAAAAATATGAGGGATTCTTACAATAGGGGGAGGGGGTCTAAAATTATGAAAATATTCCTAACGTAATTAATAGATAGTCCCTAAACAACTTTATTATCTGTTCAAAGCTTGAGTGACATGAATTTATTAATACTGCTTAACAGCCCCTAAAGGGAATAAATGTGGAACTCCTTAGGTCTTACACTACTTATTTATTACTAAATAGATACTATTGAAGTTATACTGCTTGATATCTCTACTACAGCTCACGTAATATAATACTTAGAATTAAATATTTCTTCCTTAAAACTCTTATACTACACGATATATGAAACGACTCACTTAAACTAATAAATAAAATAAAAGTGAATACTTGGAACCCGTCTGCCTGACTTAAAACTACTTGCACTACTTGCTAACTCCATATTTTATGTATTAGAAATCAAACTAATTCTAAGTCAAGCCAGAAGGGTGTCAAGTAATATTAGTCATTTTGAGTCATCTTTACGAGATATCAAGTAAATATAACCCAATAAGAAAAAATAGAACCATATTTCGTTGAAAGATAATTCTTTGATTCTTTTCAGTTAAAGAACCTACTAATATATTTTTGGTTCAGAATTCATCTCTTTCGGTGAAAAGTTGTACTATTTTTTAAAAATTAAAGTATGTCTACAAAAATTTGAGTATTATGGTAAAAATGTAACTGTTTTGGATAGAAAATTCATCGTTTTTGATAGAAAATTAATTTTCTGTTGGCGAAAAGATCATACTTTTCTGTTGAAAATAATTTTTTTATTTAAAAGTTGAACTGCATTCTTACAAAATAAATGTGTTTTGGGTTTAAAAATTTTTTAAATTTGGTTTTTGGTTGAAGTTTAATCTTTTAACTTAGAAAATTGGAACATTTGGTGAAAAATTCACCTTGGTAGGTTGAAAATAAAACTATTTAATAACTATTTAATTCAAAATTCGAGCGTTTTGTTCAAAATTAAATTATTTTGTTGCATATTCAAGTATTTTTGAGTTGAATTCTCATCTGTATTCTGAAAAATTCATTTTTTCAGCTTAAAGATTTTTTAGATAGTGTTTTGTACTCTCAGTCTTCAGTTTTAGTTGAAAAGTATACTAATATATTTTCTGTTCAGAATCATCTCCTTTGTTTAAAAGTTCTACTAACTTTTTGTTCAAGAAGACGAATATCTAACAAACGAGTGGAATTTTCAACAAAATAATTATATTTTTAAACAAATATTAGAATTTGTAACCAAACGAAATTAATTCTGAACCAAAAAATTTGATTAAAATTGTTCAACCTTAATTTTTAAGCGAACTTCCGTCTGTTTTCAAAATCTTCTTTTAAAAGTTTTTCGTTGGAAATTCATTCGACTTCATCTATTTGGTTTAAAATTAAATAATTTTGTTAAAATTTCGTTTTTTTATTGTAAAAATTTATCTGTTGGTAAAAATTTTACCTTTCTAGTTAAAAATTCAAGTTTTTGAATAGAAATCAAAATATTGTTTGATAGAAACATTAACTATCACATTTTTTGCTAATAGCCCATCTTTTCTGGTTGAGAATTCAACTAATTGCTTAAAAGTTTATCTAATTTATTAAAAATTAACTTTTTTTGGTTAAAGATTCATCTTTTTGGCTTAAAATTCAATTATTTCATTGAAACTTTATCTTGTTTGGTAGAATTTTCCACATTTCGCTTAAAAATGCAGCTTTTTGAATATATATTAATTTGCTTTAATTAAGGATTCAACAATTTTGTTAAAAATTCGTCGTTTTTGGTTGAAAAATTAATTTTTTATACCCGAAAACTCAACCATATGTTTAAAAACTCATCTACATTTTTTGTTGAAAATTCATCTCTATTGCTTGAAAGATCATCTATTTACATCAAATGAATTTTTTCTTAAAAATGGAGCTATTCAATTGATAATTCATCCTTTTTCGTTGAAAATGATCTTTTTTGTTTAAATAAATCATCTGTTTCGATTTCCTAGTCAACAGTTTTCTATAAAGATTAGACTTTTTAGCATGAAAACTTATCTCTTTTGTTTGAGAATTGATCTATTTTGGTAGAAAATCGTTTTAAATTAGAAATAAACTATTTTCTTTTAAATGCAGTATATTTCGTATTGAATTTATTATAATACCTTAATTACTTTCATGTAGAAGAATTTTTTCATCTATTCTATTTTTATTCTTTTGAGAAATCACCATAATTCTCTTGTTTTGGGATCATTTTCAGTTGTTCAGTCTGTGTAAGTAGCTTTATGTCAAATAAACGTTCTTTCAAGTAACACTTCAAGTCACTTTTTCAACCTTTAGCCAAGCTCACAGATTTTTTCTCTAAATGAATTTCTTTAATTGATAAACAGACAACACTGTAAAAAGTATCGTTCGATTTTAATTAAGCATCATTTTTTTAGTGTCCTGTTATAATACCAAATCATCTTCTTTTAAAGCCGTCGTTCTTACTACACACTTAAAAAAATGTCTGTTAAATCAACCGGAATTCTGGTTAAATATGCTCTTACTATTTTTCTGTTTAAAGTAATCAGAATTTTGACTGTTTTAATCAGAATTTCTGGTTAATTTAACCAGAATTCTGGTAACTCTAACAAACACAAAATAGTAATGGCATGTTTAACTAGAATTCTGGTTAATTTAAACAGACACGTTTTGAGTGTATTACTTTGCTAACTTCAGATTAAAAAATGGTGCATACTAGCGAACTAAAATAATGCTCAGTGAGTATTTGTCAAATTTCTAGCAACTTTATTCCTAAAAGAAACAGACAAAAGTTGATTCTCACTTCGGTTCTATTTTGATACAAAAAATGTGTACTAAAACGTCATTAAGTGACATCAAAATAAAGTAGCATTAGAATAGAGCCACACCTTAGACTATATTTTTGCAGGACTGGTACAATACCGAAAACTAGCCTTGAAATGTTACTTGTTCAAATTGAAGAAAACGTCCAAATGACTATACATTGTGCCATTCTTCAATCAAGTGAAAGAATACAATCCTTTTAAAGTATTAGAAATGATAATACATAAATGATCCAAGATCTAGAAATGATGAAATAGTCTGGAAGTGGGTGGAGTTGATTAAAGTTGTAGGACTTGGCTTGAGAAAGCCACTAGTTGTGAGAAAACCTCATTGCAGAATAATAAGCACCGAGCGTAACACAGAGGTGCTCTCGGCGATAGTAATAGATGAAATTTTAATAACTCGTTGCAACGTATCTTCCTTGTTACAGAGTCCGACGCCACCGCAGTACGTGTTCTGGTATCACAATAGCCGGATGATAAACTACGACACTGCACGTGGTAGCGTCACTGTACAAACCGATCCAGGACCAACCCAGAGCCGGCTCACCATTCGCCAAGCGATCGAAACGGACACGGGCAATTACACGTGCAGTGCTTCCAACACTAAGCCTGCATCGATCTATGTCTTCGTCACCGAAGGCAAGTGTGCATACTTCTCTTTATGTTCTATTCTATTCTATTCTATGTTACTGCTCCTACCACTCGAACTTGACACAATCACTGTCATTAAAACCTACAATGCGCAAACTCGACGAAGTTTGGGCCATGCCACAAGTCAACCACAGCCTTCCTGTTTCACGCAATCTGAGACATTCATCAGAACTTGCTACTCCTAGCTTTCATAGTTCAAATTACAAAAGCGACATCGACCTAAAACTTGACTAGTTGGATGGAGCTTTGATCAACTCGGGCAAAGTATTCAACATTTCAACAAGAACGAAATTTTTAATCCGATTATTTTCTAGCTTAGTCTCGCTTCCTGGATAGTTAACGAGCTGGAAAACTTAAGAATCCTTGAGAGTTACAAAGACATGTTTCGGATAAAATTATTAAATTCAAAACTCCAGATACAGTGGGTGGTAATGTACTTTTTCTTTTAAAAATGTCTACACTGGAAAAATGGTTGGTTAGGACAACCATTTTTCAGGTAGTTGTACTCAATATTTCAAGTAGTTAGTCCAACTGATAACGTAGTACTCAAAATTAAATCAATAGCTCTGAGTACACATAAAGTAGTAACCCTAACTACTTAAATTGGTATAGTGTCAACTTTTGAAATGAAAAATGCATCAATTATCAAAAAACAATTGCTCTCAAGTAGGCACTTACAAAATTTTACTTAAGTAGTCTAATCTTGTTTTATCCATTGAGTATGTGAATTCACATCCAGGCCCACAAGGAAAAGTTTTTGCATAACTATACGAGTTTCATTTAGAAAAGCTTGAGGTTAAATAAATACGACTGCATGATAAGATTCACTTCATGAAAATCATTTTGCAAATAACCTAACGAGCTGGTAGCCAAAAAAACCCGATTTTGCAAAGATTCTCGCCAACAAATGGCATTAAGAATGGATGCAGAGAATATAATACCGGCAAACGGGGTGACTTCGGCCATGTGGGGTTAATTCAGACACCCCTGAATTTCCTACATTGAAAGGATAAATTACTCAAAACTGTTCCAAAAATCTGAAATTAGTTCAAGTCTGAACTGGTTCTAGATTCTAGTTAAAACCACTCACCTTTAGTAATATAAACTATCAATTCAGGAAAGACCAAATTTACTCCACATGTCCGAATTTATCCTGTCTGACGGTACCTTTTCATGGAATTCAGATTTTTTAAACAGAAAATAAAAAAATATATTTTATAACAAAATATTTGCTTGCCAAGACGGTAGGTTATTAGCGAAATGTTTTTCATTGAGTAAATACTGGCATGCAGTGTTATTTTTAATTCTCAAGCAATTTTAATTGAAAACCCATTTTTTCTACGCAAAACTAATGAATATTCGAATTTTTTATCCTAATTGGGTATAAATATTTAAATCATTATATTGTAACCCTCCCTTTTCTAAAACGAGATATTCCAAAATGAAAAATCGTTTGTATCTTAAAAGTTTTTGTCTCTAGAAGAGGGGGGGGGGGTCAAAAATATTATCAAAGATATAATATAATGAAAATGGAAAAATCTCAAATTTAAAAAGTTCGCTAAGAGGACTGTTTATAGCAATGACTAATGTTCACCTTAAACAAATTCTTATAACTGTAAGTCATTTTTATAATAATTTAAAACCGTTTTATTGCAAAAAACTTTTCATTTGTGTGAAAGAGCCAAAATTTTGAATTTGTTAATCTAGTCTATTTATAAAATTTTAATTACTATATCTTACCTAATATTACATTTTTTAACGATAATAACCAGATAGGAAAGACAAAAGTTTAGACCGTGGGGCCCTCCAGAATATAATCTAATTTAATTTTTTTAACAATTGCCAAACTCTTAATTTTTACATCTATTTTGATATAAAAATTGTTCTATTATTGAAATTTCATCCTCATAAAAAACTTTTTGTTATATGTAGTTTGATGCCTCATATTTTGTAGATCCGACCCACTGAATCAAAAGTTTTTCACCTATTAACTTGACAGATTTACCATTTTGTATATGCATCATTTTTGGAGGTTGTTGTAACATCCCCTGAAAAATCATTCAAGGCAATGGAAATTTTTTTAAACCAAAACCGTGGGATATTTCTTGATTAAACTATTGGGCTCGGAAATCACTTCAAAATAGATCTGAGAACCATCGCCTCAAACAGGAAAAGTATTTAAATTCATTGTAAGTTTTGTTTTATCATCCCTTCGAGATTCAAGCAAAGAAATCGTCATTTTCAAAAAACCGAAACCACGGAAGATTCTCTAATTAAACTACTAAGGCAGAAAATCACTTCAAAGAAAGTGAAGGAAAAATCCTCAAGCAGGAAAAGTTTTTGAATTTATTTCAAACTTTGTTTTAACATCCCTCAAAGATTCAGATAGAAATCAAAACTAAAAGAGATTTTTTTATGAAAGTGCTGGGATCGGAAATTACTTTACAATGGATATGGGAAACAGAACCTAGCAGAAAAAGTCGCTAAACTTATTTTAAGGATTTTTTAACATCCATTGCAGAATGTAGCAAGAAGAACGATGTTTTTAAAAAATTATAACTACCGGAGATTTTCTTATTTAACTATTGGGGTCGGTAATCACTTTGCAATAAATGTGGGAAACATATAAGGTAGTATAACCAATTGCCGAGGAGCATCCTATTGTTCGTGGTCGAATATACAATCCTTTCTATACTGTCACTAATTGTGCACGTAAGCTTAACTTTTTTGATGAAGGAGCTTAACTGTGATTTATTTAATGACTTTCGCTGGAAAAAAAAAACATATTTCAGTTCTATGTTAGAATAAATCAACTGTTTCCTCGGCAAATGATTATCCTTCACTTATTTTGAAGTGATTTCCGAAGTGTCGATTTCTTTACTTGAATCTTTAAGAGATGTTGAAACAACCCTTAAAATAATTTCTAACACTTTTTCCAATAGAGAACGCTTCTTAAAACTATTTTGAACTTACTTCACACCACAATAATTTAACAAAAAATCTTCTATAGTTTTAGTGTTTTGGAAATAACGATGTCCTTGCATGACTTTTCGAGGAGTGGTCAAAAAAACCTTAAAGTAAATTCAAGGTAAATTACTGCCAGGGGATTTTCCTTACATGTATTCTTAAGTGATTTAGAAACCCAATAGTTTAATAAAAGAATTTATTTATTATTATGTTTTAATAATTATTATTTATTATATTTTAGTGATTACTTATGATATTTTTCTGATGGGTTTTTTTTAATAATATGCACTTTCGAAATTATAAAAAAAAATATGAATGATATATTTTGAATGAAAGTCATGTTCTGTACATTCGGTGCCGTGTCTGTTAGGAGTTTGCTACTCAGGAATAAAGAATACTTTACTCTCTATAATGTATTTTCACTACTGTAATTTAAAAATTTTACAAGTGTCATGTCAGAAAAGATTTGATAAACTTGTTGGAGAACTTTAAAAGATTTCGAAAGATATTGGAAGGTTGTGAAAAGTTCAAGTCTTGAAGATATTTCAGGAAAGTTTGCGGACGTTTTACATTATTTGAAAGGCTTTTAACCAACTTGCAGATTCTATGATTTATACAGTTACCAGAAGAGTTTAGTATTTATTGGAGCTTTCATTTGTACCAAAATCTTCCAAAGAAGCTTCTAAAGAGCAGTTTTTAAAAATAGCATCAGCATCGACAAAATGCTCTCAAATAAGGTAAACAGGGTGTTTTTCACGAAAATTTGGGAATAAAGAGGACTTGATTTTTTTAAAATTATATTAATTAATGTAGATACCATATTAAATTCAATTTTAGACCCTCTAAAATCTTAAGATTTTAAATCAAAATATATTACATTTTCAACAAAATAGATTAATTTTTAACAAAATAGTTAGATTTTTAACCGAAAAGATTAACTTATTACTAGAGAAGAAGAAATTAGAACAAATTACATGAATTTTTAACCAAGATACATACATTTTTTACCAAAAATAAAAAAGTTAAATTTTCAGTTACAAAAACAATCAATTTTCAAACAAAGAGATGAATCTTCAACTAAAATTATGAATATTCAATAAATTTTTTTTTTTTTTTATTTAAAGTGAAAAACAATTGAATTTAATCAAAATCGAATTAAATATAAATATATTAAATTATAAACTAAAAATATCAATTTTCACCAAAAACAAGTTGATTTTCAACCAAATAGTTTAATTTTCTACGAAATAGTTACATTTTCAGTTTATAAAGATGAATTTTCTATAAAAAAGTTGAATTCTCAAACTAAAGAGACGAATTTCCAACAAAAAAGTTTTTTATTGGTATTTTTTAGTTTTTACATATAAGTTATTAACGAAAAATTTAATATGTAATATTCTAATAATAAAAGATATTAATTTTATATTAAAAACAATTTTAAATAATCAAAAAGACCAAATTTAACCAAATAGTTGAAAAGGTGAATTTTCTACAAACCAGTGGAATTTTTAATTCAAATAGTTCAATTCTGAACAAAAAATTATGAACTTGCAAGAAAAAAGCTAATTTTTAACCCAATAGTTCAATTTTCTACGAAGTTAAGGACTTTTCAAGACAGAAATACAAACTTTCTACAAAAAGTCTAATTTTAAAGTAAAATATATGAATTTTCAACAAAAAATTGATTTTCGAGCTATAGATTAACGTTTTACTAAAATAGAGCAATTTTCGACCTAAATAGACTATCAACCACTTAACAAAATACCTCAGCTCTTTATAAAATAATAAGATTTTGAAACAAATAATAAGAAAGTTAAAAAAAAGTAATGTTTAACGAAAAAGATAACTGTAAACCAAAAATGACGATTCTCTATATAAAGAGATGAACGTTTCACAAAAAATTTAACTTTCCACAAAAAGATGACTTTTTTACAAAATAGTCGATTTTCCAACCAAATAGTAAAATTTTTACTCATAATATATTAACTCTGTACCAAAAATATAATTCAACTAAAATAGTTGGATTTTCTTATTTGTTTCTAATTATTCAGTTCGCCTTCAACCGAAAAAAACGAGAAAAAGATCAAGTTTCTTGAAAACGGAAAAAATATTAATTATTTAAAAAGGGGAAATAGAGAAAAGAGTAAGAAATCTCAAAAAGGTACCCTCTGTCGAATTAAGAGTTAATTGCTAGGTTTGTAAATCGTTTTTGAAGGAGATTTAAAAAGAAAAGAGTAATTCTACTCACGCGAGAGCAACAGATTTACAAGTGGGTAATTGTTTATAGACTATCTCGAATTTTCTCTTCCCTCGCACCTCACTCTACAGTTATAAGTGGACAAGTTCTCCACTTTCCTACTCATCCATTTGGTGCTATATGCCTTAAGGTATAATTACGAGAAGTGGGTAGCCAGGTTCACTGGAGTCGCTAGGTGCTTGGAAAGTTAGACTCATCGATCTCAACCGTTGAGAAACTTATAACATATATGTAATGGATCTGCCCTGTTACAGTATCAAATTTAATAGAGGCAATTTGACACTTTCTATAAACGTGACAATTGGTAATTTGAGCCCAATCATTATGCTAAAGTGCTAAAATGCATAATTCACGTCTATTTAATCCATTTATATACGTATCACCTCTTGAGTCAGAACTTAAACTCTCGCGAGATTCATCTCACTATGTTATGAATTAGAAATAGCAGAGATCGCAACGTTTCAGTAGTTCAATTTTAAATAAAAAGTGTATTTTCGTGAAAAAAGAGAATTTGCACGAGATTTCAATAATTATTAAAAACTTTTTATATCGAATAACTATTTCGTGTACATTGAATGGAAGTGGCATGAATGAATGAATGCAAGCGAATGATAGTTATTTTTATTGAATGATTAATTTATCAAATTAATTCTTGTGATATTAAATTTATTATTTTTGTTGCTTAAATAATATTAATATTTATAAGCGAAGGGTTGTAGTTCATAACTAGATAAACAACAAAATCGAACCTTTTCAGAAGAGCGAAATAACATTCTGTAAAATCGAAATCGCCATTTAAAGGTAAAACAAAAGTTTACTCCCGAGCTGAAGTATTCCTAAATTGAGGCAACGAAATTATGATTGAAATATATTATCCAGTTCCGAGAAATGAAATGTAAAAGTTTACAATTTTAAAGTGACAAGAACCTAAAATTGGAACAGGCTTGGGCCCGAGATATTGAGTTATTAAATTGGGAGAAGATGAGGTAGATTAGAAAAAGTTAAACAATTCCGAGTAAATCATTCAAGAATTTGGAGGTTCAAATTACAGGGTTTTTGAAAATCTTCTTTAGAGAGCGACTAAAGATCTATTTTTCAATTTTCTGAATTATAATAAAGACATTCTCCCGACATATGGCAGTACCATAAAAAGAAGAAAGTTATGCGTTTTTTAATAAATAAGCAGTAAAAATGTTTCAAAATAACGCTTCTGATCACAAGCCAAAAAGTTAATTGAAAAAACATTATAAAAGTGGATTTTTGTAGAAAATGAAAATTTAAAATTTTAGGTAAGAATTTAATTGGTACTTTGGTTCTGAAAATGGATGGAAATAGCAATATTGAAGGACTTTTTTTAATAAGTATTTAATTATTTTACTGCATTTAAAAACTTTTAGGAAGGGGAAGTTGGTCGGAAGAAGGTTTAAAAAAATTTAATAAAGATTAGACAATTGAAAAAAGAAGGTGGGAGGAAAGTAAAGGAAGTCAATTATCTCATTTTGAATTACAAATCTTGTCATTATTATATTAAAAATAAGCTTTTGAAAAAATCCCTTTGATACAATATGTATTTGATTTTTGCTGAATTTTGTATGCAAAAAGCCCATTTTCTAAAAAAATGTTGGTTATCGAGTTCTGTACTACAACCCTTCAAGTGTATTAATATTTATTTCTTCAATAGCCTTTTCTTTAGCAAGTATTCATCTTCATAGAAAATTCAACTGCTTTGCAGAAAATTTGTCTTTTTGTCTCAAACATTCAAGAATTTTTTAAACATTTTTTTTCTTTCCTGTCTGAAAAACCGACTATTTTATTGAAAATTCCTCTTTTTTGGTTTAAAATTTAAAAATTGGGTTAAATATTTATACCCTTCTGGGCTTAAAAGTCTCTTTTGCTTGAGAAATCAACTATCGTTATTGAAAAATCTTCTTTTTTGAATGAATTTAACTATTTTTTATTAAAAATTTGAATCCTTTTTGATGAAAATATCAACTATTACATTTTTTTCCTTTTGGTTTGAAAATGTAACTATTTTAGTAGGAACTATTTTTTTTATGTTGAAAATTCAACTATTTTCGTAAAAAAATTTGAAAAATTCAACTACTTTGGTAAAAGATTCAAATGTCAGTTTGAAAGATAAATCTTTTGTTGAAAATTTACATTTTTGTTGGAAATTTAACTATTTTGGTAGAACATTCGACTCTTAGGTAAAAAAGTAAACTTTTCATTTGCAAATTTATATTTTTGTTCAAAAATTTAATTATTTTTGGATTGAAAGTTTAACAATTTGGTGGAAAATTCAAGTTTTTGGTTAAAAATTAAATTTTTTGTTCAAAGTTAATATTTTCGGTTTCAAAATTCATATTTTTGGGTTGAAAATAGAATTTTTTTTAGACAATTCGTTTGTTGTTTGAAAATATATGTCTTTTTATTGGCGATTTTACTACTACATTTTCGTTTTACAATTATAACTATTTTTGGTTGAAAATTAATTTTTCTGGTTGAAGACTCGTCATTTCAATTGAAAATTCATGTCTATTTTTGATGTAAATATTTAGTCAGAAATTTATCTTTGTGTGTTTCAAGTTCAACTATTTATTTTATAAATAAATTTTTTGTTAACAATTTAAATTCTCTTTAAAAATTCATTTTGTTCGATTTCAAATACAACTACTTAAATAAAAGTTAAACTACGTTGTAAAATATTTTTTTTGAAAGATTCATCAGTTTAGTTAAAAAAACTTTTTGTTGTTGTTATACAGGGTGGGCCATTTTAATCTATTTACCAAAAAATCTCAGAATAGTGATATTGTACAAAAAAATTGTTCAGACAAAAGTTGTTCAGGATGAAGG
>NC_046659.1:86327562-86355972 GCF_010883055.1 Belonocnema kinseyi | reverse complement strand
CGGTCACCAGTATTTGACCCCCTTCATCCTGAACAACTTTTGTCTGAACAATTTTTTTGTACAATATCACTATTCTGAGATTTTTTGGTAAATAGATTAAAAATGGCCCACCCTGTAGAAAATAAATATTCTTCATTGAATATTCATCTTTTTGATTGAGAATTCAACTTAAAGCGTTTCAAATTTAATTTAATATAGTATAAACATTAATTTTCTTTAAAGAATTTATTCCATTATTTTTGTGAAAAATCTCTTTTTGATTTGCAACTACAGAATTAATTTATCTTTTGAGTGTATTTTCTTGATTTAATCGTTAGCAATTTCTTTGTTGTCGACGGTGTTCTTTATATCTGCAAAAAGAGCAAATAAATCGTTTAGGAAATATTCGAAATTGGTTTTGTAAGAAAGAATCCTTTTTAAAACTTGTATTTTCTAATGGCTTGGATTTTTGTTTATGACTTTAAAAACGTGACCCGAAACCTTTTAAAATAGAAGGGAAAATTGTTAAAAAGTCTCGATTTTAGGTGTAATAGGAATTTTTTTAATTTGAGGGGAGAGAAGAGTATTAATAAAAAAGAGGACATAAATGCAATAAGCAATCCTTAATTAGTATAGAATACACTATGGAGTACACTATAGAGGTCAGACACAGTAATTTACATTTTTTTATTTTTTTTAAAGAATGAAACTTTTATGTGCTCTTTGATCGGTTAGTTAACCACTTGAACCCTTTTTAACAACTTTTGAACTGAAAAATCTGACCCACTTCACTGTTGAAGGGGATTGAAACTCTGCAAATACTGGTAAACCAGAATTTGAAGCAGTTAAATAATGGAAAGTCGATAGCGAATATACTTTCTTTATATTTCTTCTTTCCTTCAAAGTAAATCATCCCTTATCTTTAATTTTTTACGTACGTGAATAATATAACTATTTAGTCAACTCATCTAATACTTACATTTCCAGTAAAATAAATTTATCTTGTAGTTATTTTTATTTAACCATAACAGAAGCAAAAATAGCGCTCTACACGCGCTGATATCACTGTTAGAAATTTCTGTATTAAGCTTAATACAAATGTATTGGAAGTTTTTTTCGTATACGTATATTAAATTTGAGATACCACCAAATTTAAAAGTTCAAACACACATCGAAAACTTAAAAAAGATGTAAATTAAATTTAATACGCATGTGTATTAAATTTCAGATATGTGTTTGAACTTTCAAATTTGGTGGTATCTCAAATTTATTATACGTATCCGAAAAAACTTCCAATACATGTGTATTTAACTTAATACTATAAAATCTCTCTTCATGTAGTTAATTGCAAGAAAGTCATTTAGGTATTTTTGGGCCTAGTTTTAGAACAATGTTTTTTTAATCATTTTTGCTCCTTTCTTGCATAGTTTGACCGCAGAATGCAATTTTTAAATAGATTTTGTGCGGTCAAAATTTGAAATTTCAATTTTTCGAAAAAATATTCAAAGTTGATATGATATTCTTGTAAGGCTATCGAAAAGTAACATTTTTCTTCTTATGTACTATGAACAACTGTGCAGAGAATTTTCGAGCCATGAAGAAATGTGTACTCAAAAATTTTCACAATAAGCTCACATTTAGTTTTTTTATCCAGAGTGTCTGACTAACAAACTTGGCATTTAGCTTAGGACACTAAAAGAGTGTACCAAAGGCCAATCTAATAGATTAATTTTTTTAAGTGATCGTGCTCACAGACATACAGGCTTAAAGCAGATAGACATACAGACACATTCGTAAAAACCTGTTTTCCAGATTCACGGGGTTTCAAAACGTAGACCTTTTGACAACAACTAGGAGGAGGAGGTGGGTCCAAATTTCCAAAAGTCCTTCTCTGATGAGAATGTAAAAATGATTTATTTGTCAGGAATAAATTTGTAGATCTTTTTCAAATGCAAAATTTTTGTGTACTCATCTTTCACCGTATTTTGCATAGTTCGGCCGAAAAATGTAATTTTTGGATTTTTCAATAAATTTCAAAAAGTTGCTATAATCTTTTAGGGAATTCAAAAAGCAACAATTTTCTTCTCTTGGCTTTTTTCATATCGTGCGTTATTTTGCTTAAAATGTTCCTTTTTCGTGTGTTTTTGGAATTTTGTAAATGCTATAACTCTGGTAATTTTCGATTTTATGAAAAAAGTCATGAGAATAAATTGTTCAAATTTTTAAATACTATGAATAACCGTACAGAGAATTTTTGAATTTCAAAAAAGTGGTCTCAAAAATATTGAAAATGTGCCCACTTTTTTAATGTTTTTCCAAAATATCTGGCTACCGAACTTGACCTTTAGTTTAGGACACAAAACGAATGTACCAAAGGCCAATTTAAAAGATTATTTTTTTCTAAACTTACCGTGTTCAAAAACAGACATACATACAGACACATTCATAAAAGCCTGTTTTTCGGATTCAGGGGTCTTAAATAACATAAGGGATATGTATCTTACCTCTTTATAAATTCCAAAGTAGATTCTATTTCTTTAGGATACTTGTATCGATACACATAATGGGAAATGAACGTGATCAAGAATGCTTCTAATACAGATGTACAGAACATCAAAGTTTTATTTTCTAGCACAACTGTGCATGTAGCATCGTCATCATACAATGATTTGCCTATAAAAAAGGCCATGAAAAATAACAAATTATTATAGAATGTTTTGAATGTTTCAAATTAAATGTACTTCACGTACTAACGTGAAGGTGAAAAAGCACCTGAAAAAGTGAAAAATTCAGGCCCCTATATATTGACAGAAAATGTGATGTCCTATATATATAATTTCCCACTCCGACGCCCCGTACCACATCTACGTTTATATTAGAGAGAGAAAAAACATATGAGACGTAGACCTGCCTTTATCTATTTCAGGACTCTGTCAAGTAATTTGGTAGCCCCGGGTCTTGCCTAAATATTCTGTACGGTTAATTAAAATAAAAAGATAAACAATACCTTAGAAATTTGTAGTTATAATAGATTGAATTTTAAGAACATTCATGTAAAATAACCTGTTTCAGATAGATTATTTTAAAAACTTGGTAACCTTGAATTCTTCTTGAAATTAAATTGAAAATGCTACAATAATAATCGTTTTGTGAGTTCAAAAATAATGTAAAAACTGTCAAAAATTTGAACAATATTTCTATAACATAAAAAATAATCATTTGTATTGCATACATAGGTACAAAAATTCATATTTTGAGGTTTTGTTTTTGTTGTAAATTTTTTTATTTTACTGTATTCAATAACTTTACTTACGTATGAAAACATATCCCCATATACACGTCTTGACAACGCCCAAAAACTACACAGGCTGCCACAATTTTTTATATCTATTTACAATCAATTATAATTAAATAAATTATAAAAAGTGCGATAACCGTCACATTATTGAGGTACTCGCGACACAAAGCACGACCCTGTGCTGCGCCAAATTTCACCCAACGAAAATATTCTCGACCAATCAGCTTTATCTAGAAAGAGATAGGTCTACGTTTCATATGTTTTTTCTCTCTCTAGAGCCCATTACCGTTGTCCACACAGCATTACCGGTGACCGGTCCATTTCTATATGTCGATGGGGTAAGCTCTCATCAGCTTACATGCTAGGGTCGACAGCGTTGCGCGACGCATGCGCTATCGATTAGTTTTAATACACATGGGTATTATTTCAGTTTTCATATACAAATATATTAATTTTGGTATACATAGTAAATAAGTTTAATATAAATGTGCATTAAGTTAATTTTCATTTACAAATGTATTAATTTTCATATACACCTTATGTATTAACGTCTATTAAAGTTCATAACATTTTTAACAGTGTAATATTTCTTATTTTTATTGCCTAATTATTAAATTAAAATATATGCTTCGATTTAAATTACAATAAAATATAATTAATAGATATTAATTTGAAATAAAATATATATTCACAGCTAAATTGGTTTTCAGTAATCTGTAACTTTCATTCAAATATACCTGATATTTTATCCCAGCAGGAATTACAAGCAAGAGTTAAAAATTACTAAGATAATTTGGGACTCTAGCTCGTAATAAGATGTTCTTAAAAAACATTTGAAATCCTGAGTCTTACTGTTGTCTTCTATTTTCGACTCTTCAATATTTGCAATTGAATTATATCATTTAAAATGGGAATCAAAAGTCAACTTTTTATTCTAAATCTTCCAAATTATAAAAATGTCGATTAAATTAAAGTTACAACTAGTTCATTCGCAAAACTTAAAACTTGCAGCATTTTTTATTGCAAATTTTCAAAATTAAAAGCTTTTTAATTTTATAGATGTATAAATAAAAAATCTACCATATGATTGATGTTATATATAAACAGTCAAGTTTTCAAGTCTAAACATTCCAAAATTTGGAAATTTCAAATTTAAATCATCAAAATTACTTAATTTGTAATTTTGAAACTAAAAAATAATTGATTTTTAATTTTACACCTTCAATAATTAAAACTCTTGAATTTTAAAGGCGTATGAATAAAAATTCTAAAATTAGGATGATTTTGAAAATAAGTCAAGTTTAAAATTCTGAATCTTCTAAATTGGAGAAATTTATAACGTGAATGGTCAAAATTACATGAATTTTTTATTGTTCAGTCTTAAAATTTAAAACCCTTCAATTTCCACAATGAACGATTACAAGTTCTAGAATTGCAAAGGGTTACAATTAAAAACTCCTGAATTTTAGAGATTCATAAATGAAAATTATTCAATTTGAATGATTTAGGACATCGAAAGTCATCCAGGCAAGTTTTGAAAATTCCAAATTAAAGAAATCTTTCATGTCAATTATCCAAATTAGATCAATTTCGTATTGTAAATTGTGAAAAATAAGAACTCTGTAATCTTTTAGATTTACAATTTAAAGTTTTACGATTTTGAAGCGCTGCAATTTAGAAATCTTCAATTTGATAATTATGTGATTGGAACCTTTTTTCAATAGTTTAATTTTGAAGAACAAAGGTTAAGATTTTCAAAAAATTTCAATTTCAACGGTTTAAAATTTAGAGTTCTTTAATTTTGAAGATTCAGAGTTGAACATTCTTCAATTTTAATAATTTGCCTTATTAATCATATCATTGAAAAATGTATAATCAACCATTCTTAAATTTTAATGATTTGGGTGATTTCGAAAACCAAAGTCAAGAATTTTCAAAATTACAAAGTTCTTAAATCAAAAGTCACTGTCACACTTTACAAATCTTGATTTTAGTAAAATTCTAGGCATTTTAAATACCCCCATAAACTGGACAATCGTGCTACTCAGACTGAAACACTTCTGGCAATTCGTCTAACTAATCAGGTTACTTCGCAAACATTAAAAATATATACTTTTCAAACATTAAAATAAAAATTCAAACTTATTAGAAAAAACTTTGTTTTAGAAATTACCTTCATTTTTTGGTGTGCTTTTCATTTGACTGTAAAAACATATTTGAAAATATGCAATATTCCCATTTGAATATTACATGGATCATACTCGCATTATTCATAAAAAAAAACTAGCTTTGAATTTGATCTCGAGTATTTCCACTTTATTTGGATTTATATTTATGTGGATCTCATTTCACGAAGACTTTTCTTCCCGTTAGTAGAGGAAGCATTTGTGAATTTTTTAATAATAGACCAACTAAAGTTTTTATTTTGATCAATTTAAGAATGGACATTTATAAAAAATATAAAAATTACAAAATAATACAATAACAAAATTAAATACCATGACAAATCAGACATATCAAATTTTGCATTTAAAATGGTAATTTTTCAAGCTGGAAATGGGAAGGGAGAAATTCTGTCGCACCCTATTCCTTTCCCAGCTTTATGCTAAATTAATTTAAATTCATAATAAGTTTTCAAACAAAAATTAACTTCAACCAAGAGGTTGAATTTTTAGAGAAAAATTATTAGAATTTTTTAATGAAAAGAGTGGTCTTTAGATTCCTTTTTACTGAAATGCTGTAAAGAAATTTTAATTGCAGATAATAATATTTAATTTCAATATGTTCAATAAATGCACGTGATTATTAAATATTTGTTAAATGAATTATTTTATTCGAAAATTTATTATCAAAACGTCTTTTCTATTCATGCATAACTTTTTTACTCTTAAATAAAGTATGAGATTATTACATATAGTAATTTTTATTTCATGAAAGGGAAGTCGCCTCTAAATGCCAATTTATTTCATTGATTGGTACGGTCAATCAGTGTCTCGATTTTGAATCAATTATTTTTAAAGGCCAAACAGTTTAATTTTAATTTTTTGAATCAGTTTGGGGTATGTCATTTACAATATGTACAACTAGTATAAAAGAGAAGTTGTAATTACAGAGATGTCAGAATGGATTGTCCGAGTTATACATGCAAGTATTTTAATTATTATCAATGTGTATTTATAACCGGGTATACTGCGACTATGGTCGGCTAAGTATGTATGTATATGTATATATGCAAGAATGGATGTGTGTGTATATATGTATATTACGAGGTATATTATGAATTTTCAACCGACTAGTTGAATTTTCGACTAAAAATTATATTTTTTTATCAGAAGTAGAATACCTTAATTTTCAATTTAAAAACTTATTTCTGATTAAAAAAAAACAAGGTATTTCAAAAAAATTATATTTTCAAACATAGAAATTAGCTTTCAACTAAAATGATGAATCTTGATTAAGACCATAAATGTATTTTTAAATAAACACTTCAAATTTCAATCAAGTAATTGATATTTTTATCAAAAGTCGAATTTTTAACGAAATAGTCGAATTTTTAAAGAAAAAGATTAATTTTTCACTAAAGACGAATTTTTAACGAGATTTGATCAATTCTTATTGATTTTGAACGACGTAATCATTAACTTCCACTAAATAAATCAGTCATTAGAATGAAGTAATCATTAACTTTACCTAATTAAAGCAGTTGTCTTGTATTAAATAAATAGTAACTTTCACTAATTAAATGTGTCCTTTTTATTCATCTAAGCCATAACTTTCCATGTGTTAGCGAGTCAATTATTGTATAATTATGGTATACAATTTTCTTACTGCAGGTATACCAAACACTTCCATGAACTGAAAAACAGTAATTTTGAATGACTGATTCGTTCAGAACTATTGACCGAATCATCTGTATAAAATACTGTTTTGTGAGTAGAAATGACTGATTTTTAATCAAAGCATGCTTGATTAATTTAATCATTCAAATTTTTATTGACGTACAATTAGACTGTACTAAACCAGGACCTGCCATAAGGACTCTTTTCACATGAATCCCCACATATATTGTTAAAGGGAGCCTTAAATGATCGGGAAAAGCTTATTTAGTAACAATTGACAAGCGGCAAAACGCGCGAATTATAAAATAAATAGATATCCCGGTATAATATTTCAGTCCCATTTTTATTCCCGTTTTCTCCCAATATAACTTCGACCCGGCTTACTCCCGATTTTCCCGTGTGGATGGCCACCCTGTAAACTCTGCTCGTTGAAATCTGAAGCTTCTTCCAACATCCGCATTTTCCCAGAGGTGATCATACTTTTATTAACTGAACAATAAAAATGATAAAACGGTCGGACGCAAAAGTTGTCCGAGTGCGTTTCTATGGCGAATAAAAATGGAAAATATGTGTGACATGCAGACTTAGTATGTGTAGCACAGCTTGAACCCATCCAGTAGTGACGACGTATTTCATCGGACAAGTGATGACGGTACATATCGGGTCAGACACTATAAAAGTTGAATACGTGCCTATTGCACATGTATGCTATGAAAACTCAACGATTATGTAATTTACACATGACTTACTCAATTTTCTGTAGATTGGTTGCAAAACTCCATTTCAAAAATTCCCTGACGAATTTGGTATTTAACCTGGCCATTAATATTTAAAGACCAAAATTCTAATCTTGCAATATTTTTAATAAAGCATGGAACATTTACTTGCGTATGCGAAATATGACCGGCAATAGCGATGATATTCCCTTGAAAGTACTTACCTTTAGAAGCCATAACCTTCTTCTAGCGACCCTCAAACTTTTGGAAGCACTCCCTAAAATTTAACTTTCTGAATAGAGAACAGCCGCTTCGTCTCATTCTTTTTTATTTCCGTTACGTTTTAAAATCGTTTTCCTTTTAGAGGTTACTTTATTTTAGGAAAGAGCATGAAATTACAGGGATCCAGGTCAGAACTGTGGGAGGAGTGTCGAAGTTGTCTACAGCTGTGTTTCACCAGAAATTTCTAAATAAGCTGCGATAAATGAATGGTCGTCGATAAGTGAATGTCGTCAGGAAGGAAATAGTCGAAACTTTTTTAATAAATCAGGCCGTTTCCTTTTTCTGCGTCACGTGAAAGCTTCAAAGCATCTTGGCAATACTCTTTGTTTACCGTCTAAACTTTTTGATTTGAACTTTTTTTCATGGTGCACGACACCTTCCTCGTTCTACATATTTTTAAGGAGTTTTGGCCATTAAGGCCAGACTAGATTGAGAGTCACTTTCCATTGAAAGATGACCCCTTTTAAATCGCTAAATCACTTTTGAATTTGAGTATCACGCATAGGCTCTATACTATGCACTTTTCGAATCAAAGCGATGTTTTCCGAACATGAATGGCCAAGTTTTTGTCAAAATTTAATGGACGCCGTCCGTGTCAATTAGTATGGAACCTGACAGAGGTCTTCCCTGAAGTGTAAATACACCAAACTCTCGCACTCAATCCAGTATCGGGGGTTGCCCTAAAATAGCATTGGACTGAATTTGAGGAGGTTGAGACGTAAACAGCCAGGGCCGCCTGAACCGTTTCCAATTGGAATGCATACTAGTGTGCAATATACATGACTGAGTAGTCGAGCAATGTAACCCTTCCAAGAAGTCTATCGCAACCGCTCTCTCCCTACTCCCCTGATAAACTGCGGGCGCCAGAAGTTCTAGGAAGGCCGAAAACGGAGGGACTGAAAACGAGAGTTAGGTATATTGATTTTTTGACAATAGCAGACTAGATACAAATTCGACGCAGAAGGTAGGATACTCTCCGCACAGACCTCGTATTCATGGTCTCCTAAATGCTAGCAGTTACAATTTGTCTATCTTACAACGCCTTATTAAACTCTAGCACAAAAGCCTCCCCTATTATGACTAGAGCATCATACACAAACTCATAATTTTGCTCAAATCAATTTTTACTTTTTAAAAACTAAAAAATACAATTAAATATTTTATAATATTAATAACAACAAAAAAAACTAATGAATGGAAAAGTTTGTAATTTAAAGTAAACAATTCTATTAATTATTCGCATTTATAAATTTTTTCTTAATGACTTCAGAAATCCTTATTTAAAATTCCTTTTCTTTTCTGGGTTGTGGTGGAGATACTAAGCCACTCTAGTAGTATCAGTGACAGAAACGTTTTTTGTACCATTTATTTCAAGCCTCTTGAGAGCAGACTGAGCAGTCTTCAAGACCACAATTCTAATATTTTAAGATTTTTAACTACCCATCTTTTATACATAAAAGATATTCATTTGAATTGATAAAATTTTAATTGATTATTCTCAGGGCTGCCACAACCTAATTTACTTGAAGAAAAAAATAGAAAATTGACATATTTAAATTGAAAAAGTAACTTATTTCTAACCCAAACAGTGTCTAACAAAATAATTCAAGTTATATTCGAAACAATTTAAACGAAATAATCAAAAAAAAATTAACCTAAAAAATTTCATTGTTTTCAGTCAAATTGAAGCAAATTTTAGGGAATTTAAGGAAAATCACATCAAGTCGATAACATTCATACAAATTCGAGGTAAATTAAAGAATAAAATGAATTAAAAACAACTAAAAATTCGAAAAAATTCAAACTATTGAAATCTACTCAAAAATGTTTGGAATCTATTTAAATACACTGCAAAAAGTTTCATGTAATTTTACCACAAAGATCATAAGACATAAAAATATCAGTGATTACTGTGAGAAATTTAGCAAAATTAGGTAGAAATAACACGATAGTGTAAAATATCACACAGATAGTAAAAAGCAGTTTTAGATGAATGGAATTTTACATTCGCCTTGTAAAATTACAGTGACGTTTTAAAACGCCGCATGTAAAGGTTTGCGCGTGCACAATGGCCGGCCCGGGTATTTTAAATCGCTTAATGTATGTTTTAATGAAATCGAATCGTAAGAATAATAAGATCGAGGCATCCTAACGGTAGGATGCCAACGCACACGACACGACTTGGCGGTACTTAACCAAATATATAAATAATAAAAAGCTAACCGAGAAGTTAGCGCCAGAAAAGTCTTGATCGCGGAATTGAGCAAGATGAAGCTAGTAGTTGGCCAAAACTAAAAGGTGCTCGCTCGCTTTACCAAGTCATGAAAGATCTATCTCGGGCTATCTACCTATTCTATCTTCATACTTTTCTCGCCCGAGATGGCACTTTCATGATTCGATGGAGTGAGCATCTTTTAGTTTTGGCCAACTCCTAGCTTCATCTTGCTCAATTCCGCGAGCTGAAACTTTCTTGCGCTTATTTCTCGGTTAGCTTTTTATTGCTTATATTTTTGGTTAAGTATCATCTACTCGAAAGCGTGCGTTGGCATCCTATCGTTAGGAGGCCTCGAGATATATAAATAAAAGGAGTCATGTTTTTATCAGGCAGAAGAAATTAAAGTTTTTGTTTGGTTTGCTATTACAAAACAAATACGCATCAAACAAGGTTATGATCAGTGGGCGAAATAGGCGCATCCTAATTTATATCAACTTTTGTGTAAACAGCCGTAACCTTCAGAATTCTTTTTTTTTCGCAAGCATGCTAAACATGCGAACAAATTTATTTAAGTGAAACACATTGCGCTTTGCCTTTGTGATTTACTCAAACCAGCACAATCCACGATCTCAATTCTAAAATATATCCGAATGCCGCTAAAATGTTGCACAATCTTGCACTGAATTCACTCGGAGGCCTCGCAGGTTATCAAAAGCCATCAAGCGTTCAACAGCGGAATTACAAGGATTTTGGAATTTTACTTCGCTGCCAGTTTGTCAGTTACACTTTACTCTAAAATTCCCACAAAAATCACTGGTATTTTTATGTGCTATGATTGTTGTGGGAAAATCACACGTTCATTGTAAATTTCATTCATTTATGGTAAAATTCCTTTAATAATCACTGTCAATTTACAAGAAACGTGTAATTTTACCAAAACTATCTTAGGAAAAAGTTACAGCACGAAATGTAATTTTCAGCAATATTTTTTACAGTGTACCCTACAACATTTTAAACTTTTGACATTTTTTGAAATTCGTTCAGACTTTTTAAAGCTGTTAAAAATTCCATAAAATATTTTCAAATACCTTAAAAGTTTTCAAAATAATGCAATAAAATTCAGAAATACACCTGAATTCAATAGTGGTTAAGCTATTGATTAATGAATTGATCTGACTAAAAATTCCCTAGATCTTGCAATTTCTGTTTAATGCATGATTTTTCCCTCCCATGTTTTCCCTTACCTGCGGCCACCCTCGATTCTCATACCTAAAAGGTTAAATTAAAACTTTTCTGATTATTATGTTTATTCAAAAATTTATTAAAATAATGGACACCCGTCAGCAGGCTGCCCATTAGGAATTTGAATTTTGCAAACTCTAACACTAGCCCCAAATTTTTTTTCAGGAAAACCACCATAATTTCTTTTATTTAAAACAAAAAATTGTTTAGAAATTCTTCTATGCCATTTAAGGTCTACACAAATGAATTTCCTTCATTTTAGATTTTTGTAAATACGAATTTAAGGTTACAAAATTCTTTAAATAAATTATAAGGGCTATCAAAGAGCAACCTTTGAAGCATAGGCTTTAAAAGCTTGTATTGAATTAACTAATTTTTTTATTCTTGTTCAATACAAACATTAAGAAAAATGTATTTAAATGATTTAAAAAAAAACTGTTTGGGCACGTTACATGAAAATTTGCCATTCTAAGTAAGGACAGCGGTACTTGCCTTGAAATAAATTTTAAACTGCAATAATAGCATGTCACATTTATTGAGAAACAATAACGAAAATATGCACGTTCGTTAGATGGCGATAAAAATGTCATTAACATATGTCATCTACACGTATATATCTCATTGAATCAATTAAATATTGTCAGAAATAAAATATGAGTTGCTAGACTATTATTTTGTTGACCTAATTAAATGTTCATTCAAAAATAATAATTTTAAAGTTAATTGAGAGAAAATGGATTCAAGGAATAATATTATTTTTCTCAGGGTAATTTATGATATTCTTAAATATCACTTTTTAATTACATTGAACAATATAAAAACCATTAATAAAATTTACTACTTTTTCTTAAAGAAAGAGAAAATTTAAAAAAAACTCGTTAATTTAAATTAGTTAATCAATTAATAAACTACTTACTCTTTTTGTAGATTTAACGGAATATTTTTATATCATTTTTCCTGATAAAAAATAAAGCCACTTTAATGAGAAACATTAAAAATTTCATTGAATTCTGGCCAATTCATTCGAATTATAAACTTTTTTATTCTCTTAAATACTTTGAAATTCTATCAGGTTTATTGAAAGTAATTCGAATTCCGTTGAGTTCACATCAAATTCGGTTTATTACTTTTCAAATCAATTAAATTATCTTGAACTCTTAAAAAATATTTTTTTGAGCTCTGTTCATAATGCACCTAGATTTAATTAAAAATACATTTATTTAAATTAAATTAACTTTATTTATATCTCAACATTGAATTTACTATAAAAATCTGCAAACCGATACTCTTAAGTGGTACTATACCAAACAGTGTAAAGCAGTTGAAGCACACTTTGCACTTTCGATTGATTGTCAACTCGAGGTTCTTTCCCTTCGAAAATAAAACTAAACACTTTTATTCTTTTTATGCCTTAGCTTGGTTAAGTGAACAAAGGAAGTGATTTAAATTGACGCAAAAATAAATGAAATAAAATGAGAAACGTTGGCAAAAGACTTTTGTCTTAATACGTGCATAAGTATGCAACGAATACATAAACGACGCTCTACTTTTGAGCACTTTTTGCTGAAGTGATGATGCGCAATATTAAAAACGCTTATATAGTTTAAGTCTTTGATCGCTAAAATATCGACCTTAGCATGTTTACTGAAGCGTAAGCGTCAATATAACCGCGAAGCTCGTCCAACATCGCTCGGAATTTCATATCACTTTTTTCCATAAATTCGTTCTAAACTTAACGCTTTTATACATAAAATGCAATCACCATATTCAACTCCTTATAATAACAGTAATAATAATAATAAATATCACCGAAAGTGTTCCGCTTTGAAGTCGCGGTAGGGCTTGAGCTCTCCTATTATGACTTTGACGGCAAGAGAAAAGGGACTAAATAGAACACCAAACCCCACCAATGAAAAATGGAGAATATATTAAAGATTTTGAAACGCTTGTCGCTTCCCGAGGATCGTCGGGGCGCCCCCTGGAGCCACAGCTGGGGGCCACATCATGCGGGACGGTGTCGATGATGAGCTGCGAGATGGTCAGGCAGATCTCACTAATCAAATAGCTGGACAGCAAGAACATCTGCAACAAACGGTAAGCAGTGGAACATCAACTGTGCCTGCTGAGGATGCTTTGGCTAGCGCTAGCTATTTGCAGCCAACCACCTCGACAGAAATACCGTGGGAGAGCATCAATTGGGATACCACAATGAAAGAGGAATTCGTGCGTCTCTATTACGAAAGTGCAAGGTTTGAAACGAAAATGGTAAAAGGATACAATTTAAGAACAAAATTTGCTGCAAAATATCCTAATATACAGAAACTCGCACTAAGAGGTCTTATCGCTAAGGCGAAGGACGTCAGGACTAATCTACACGTGACAGAAGATCGAGCGCTTGAGATTAAACAACAGGTTGATTTGGCGTGGAAAACCGACGGCAATGAACATCACTTAGAGGATGCCGCGTTATACGGTCAAGAAAGAGCAATTGATATTCTTCCTCAACCTATTAATGATCCAAAACCACCACATCCTCCAGAGGTGGATGGACTTATACAACAAGAGGCAGAAGCAGAGGTTCAGCAACAAAAAAATCGACGAAAATGGACATACCATATGAACAGAGATGTTATGCGCCTTTATTTTTTGTCAGATAAATGTGGGCAAAGTGTGAGGAGAGAACATCATAGACTCTTCTTACTTAAATACCCAGAGCTAGCCACAAAAATAAATGAGCAGAACCCGGCAGATCAAAAACGCTCAATATCTGTAAACAGACTGCTTTCGGCTGTTGAAATACCTGCTATCAAAATGGAAGCGGAACGGCAGCTTCCTATTGATGAGCTCGCCTTGGAAGATGTGGATAACGAAGACTTTATTGATGCTGAAGTCATAAGTGCTAAGGATAATGAACATCATGCACCGGATCGATTAGAACCACATCCGGATAATACCAACGATGATGTGGATAGGGAAATCTCAGAAAAACTACAGCACCTGGAAAGGAATTTTGGTCATGCTTTACTAGAGTTTAGATATGTAGAATCAACACTAAGGCATTCTCTACCCAAAATTTTAGTGCAATAGCCCTGAAATGCATCTAAGAAACATCACAGCTTTAGATGTTTCAGCGGTCTTGAAAAGGGCAAGTGATTGAAAAGCTCCAGGTCCGGACATGGTGCACAACTTCTGGTACAAGTACCTGACGAGTGTGCATCTTGCGTTGGCAAGGTGTTTCCAGAAGATCATTGAACACCGAGATCTGATGCCAGATTTTATGCTCCAAGGTACTACATATATGATACCAAAAAAATCAGACGCTCAAAATCAAGCTCGTAAGTATCAAAGGAACTTGCACATGGCATACATTGACTACAAGCAAGCGTTTCCTTCCGTGCCGCATGACTATTTGCTTGAAGTCTTAAAACTTTACAAAATCTGCCCACGCATTATTGACTTTCTAAGCCATTCGATGAGGCTCTGGGGTTCAAGAATCAAGTATTTTGATCATGGACAACCAAGGATAAACAGATCAATACACTTTACGACAAGTATATTTCAAGGAGACTCCGTCAGCGTACTATGGTTTTGTTTAGCGTTGAATCCATTGAGCAAAACACTAAACAGCATGTCTCATGGGTTCAGAATTCATGATAATTAAGATGGTCATCAAGTGACCTATCTTCTTTACATGGATGACCTGAATCTGTACGCTAGTTCAGGCCAGGAACTGCAGCAAGTGATCTATGTCACAAAACAGTTTTCGAATGATATCCACATGGAGTTCGGACTAGGCAAATATAGAACAGTGCATTTAATCAGAGGGGAATTAGGGACCAAAGAGTTAGAGAACGAGTTCGAAAATGACATCGAGGTAATGGCTGAAGGCGAATCATATAAATATCTGGGTATTCTTGAATCTAAGGGTATTCAACGTACGATAGTTAAGACAAGCCTAACGACTGCCTTCACTACGAGACTCAGATTAATTATGAAGAGTTTTCTCAACTCGGCAAACAAAATCAGGGCGATCAACATATATACCATCCCTGTCGTCACGTATTCCTTCGGACTCATAAGATGGTCAAACACCGAACTTGAAAAGTTAAACATAATTGTTCGCGTAGAAATGACGAAGCACCGAATGCACCACAGAAATTCAGCGATTGAATGGGCAGTTCTATCACGACATTTAGGGGGTAGAAGCGTTGTAGATGTCAAAAAACTGTGTGAGTTACACGTTATACAGTTGCGAGACTATTTTAACAGCAAACGAAATGTTTCGCTTTACAGTACCATCTGTCAAGCGGATCTTGAATACACGCCCTTAAATTTGTCCTCAGATGGGGCCATGAATATCAGGGCAGAAACCATAGAGGAATTAGAAATACAATGGAGGCAGAAAGCCATCCATGGCGAGTATCCCAACACGTTCGATCAAAAGGAAGTGGATACTGAGTCATCTAATATTTGGCTATGAAAGGGTGTTCTGTGGCCAGAGGCGGAAGGATTCGTCATTGCAATACAGGAAAAGGTTGTCAGCACCAGGAATTATCGCAAACACGTGTTACATCAAGACGTGGTTGACCGGTGCCGATTCATCGTTGCCGAATCCATTGAGCACATTATTGGTGGCTGTCAGGTAATAGCTCAGAGAGAATATACGCACAGACATAATGATGTAGCGGGCATTATACATCAACAACTTGCCCTAAACCTAGGACTCTTAAAATAATGGATGCCCTTCTATAGATACATTCCAATGCCCGTTTTAGAAAGCCAAGATTACATCTTATATTGGGATGTTACTATCCAAACGGATCATTACATCCAGGCCAATCGACCTGACATAAAAATGCGAGAAAAAAAATATGGAAGAGTCTACATCATCGACATTGCTTGTCCGCTTAATCAAAATTTGCAGTCAACCTATACAACCAAGATCCACAAGTATAGCGAATTAAGGCATGAAGTAAAGACCATATGGAGGAATGTGAATCATGCATCTATTCATCCCATTGTGATTTCGGCTACAGGCAATGTACACGCAAGATGCACTGAACATCTTGAACATTTAGGAGTCAGAATTTAGCAGCTTAGAATGCGGTTTTATTAAACACCTGTCGCATTGTAAGAAACTTTATTGACCATCGGGAAGCGAGCGACTAAAATTCCGTGGAGTGGCAGATAGTAGCTCTAAGAAAGCATCCAGAGGTGACTGTTGTCACCTCCAACGCTCGTGGCCGCTTGTAATTGTATACCTACAACATCATCGCAGGAGGTTTCAACCATCGTATTAAATTATTTGAATTAACTTATAACATTCTAATCTCATCAGTCACTTGAATTAGTTCGTGGCTATGATGTATAACCGGGTTTACCCAAATAAAAGTTTAATAAAAACACTGGAATAAATGAGCCTCGGTGGCTCAGTTGGTTAGACGCTACCTCAGAAGGCCGGGGTTCGATCCCTGAGTCGATACCTCTGGAAATTTTTTTATGTACCTTTACCGAGGTTCTGGTGGTTCGGAACCCATCTTAAGCTGCATATCCCCCCATCGTGTACTTGACTGCAACCCAGTCCATCAATGATGAGGTAAAAACTAGGCTTTGTCCAATATGTCGGGGCACACTGCTCTCATCGGATCACATGATTGCATTTAAAAAATGCGTCCGTGACTATATACCGGGACAGCCCCGTGTTAAATAATCAAATATAAAATCCAACTCTAACCAAAAATGCCTTCGACATGTTGGACAGTAACCATTTTAAGCCTGTGACAAAAATTAATTGTTTCAACAATTCATTTTTAATAATAATAATAATCAGAATTGCAGTATTCGTAAAAAATATCATTTTATTTTGTATACATCGACGTCTTTTTACGGCCTTGCGTGAGTTCGCAACAGTTTACGCTCGGCCATAAAAAGACTAGTTCGCTACCTTGGTGCACCATATTTGTACTGTTTTAAACAAATAATTTAGTTTTTGACTCAAAAATATAAATTTTCAACAAAAAAAAGAAGTTAAATTTTCAGTTTAAAAACTAATATTCAAGAAGAAAAGAAAATTTATTTTCAACAAGTTTAATTCAACCAAAAAATAGGATTCATTAACAAAATACTTAAATCCTCAAACAAAAATATGAATTTTCAATTCAGAAAAATGAAATGAATATCAGAATTTAAATTTATAAAATTTTTATTTATTATTCTGGACAGTTACGTGAAATGCATTCTGACTTTCATAACTTTCCCTGACCAACAAAATTCCCGGACTTTTTTCGGATTTATTCTGAAATTCGGTCACACTGAATATTTTTAACCGAAAAGAATTCACTTTAAACAAAAAAAGTTGATACTTTTTATTAGATTCTACTAACTAACTTCATATTATAGGTGTGCAGTCGTTCCCCATGCAGATTTGAGGCGCTTGAAATATTACATTTTTCGAAATATGGAAAGTGCCTCAAAGCCGCTTAATTTCCTTAGATTATTAAATTCTTTAATTCGAAATGACTTCTTTTTTGGGGAGACAAATTGAGCCAAAAGTCAAGTCGAATCTTCGACATTCGATTTACTCAAATAAGTCGAACTTCAAAGATTCGACTTGGCTCTTGACTCCGCTCCCCCCCCCCTCCCAAAAAAAAGAGTAATTTTTATATTTTTTTAAAGTAATAATGGAATCAGGCTGGAATCCAAATTTGTATTAAAAATTCGAACAAACGAAATTCAACCTAAATATAAAAAATATTAAAATAAATTTAAGCCAAAAACGAGAAAAGGAAGAAAAAGGACAAAAAATTAACACGCAAGGGGAAAAGAAGAAGTATTTTTAAAAAGGGAGGAAAGAGAAGAGTTCAGGAAAGACTGTGAAACCTGCAAGGTTCTATCTCAGTTACAAAATCTGAAAACTTATAACTTGCCCTCTCTGAGATAAAACCTTTCTACGTGCAAGCTCCGAGATAGAACCTTATTATGTGGAGACGGCGAAATAATGAGTATATTCATAAACAAAATACCTCGCATAGAAGTAATTTATTTAATTAGCCAGAAATGAAATTTTATCCCTGATTACACTAATTCAATGATAATCATTCTACGTTTTCCAACTTCTTTAACGAAATTACTGTTTCACATTTCAGGCGATAAAATGGCAGCGATTCTTCGCCGGAAAACATCAGGTGTGAAGAGGACGGCAGAAAGTTTGGTGCTAATTCTCATATTAAGCAGCGCCATTTTAGTGCGATAAACGTTTCATTCAAATGTCCATAATTATCATCATTTCTTTTATGTGATAGGTAGGTATTTCACAACTACGATCTTTTTTCACATCGAGGTCAAAAGCAATTGGACTGCACACTTTTCACAAAAAAAATTTTACGATTATTCAAGTGTCTATTCCGAGTGATTATACGCGACCCAGATTGTGTAAATATTGTTAATTGTATAATTACTCGGTAAATGAGCGATACTTATCGAGATGAGATTTGGCATTTTTATCTCTGTGTTAATGAAAGGTAATTTGAATAGTATAATTTTTCCTCTTTTAATAAAAATATATAATACTGCAATTAAAACACGGAAATCGTTACGTGTTCTTATTGTGAACTCGTTTTAATCGGATCTTTTAATTGGCGAGCCAATTCGAAATTAATGCATGGCTTACCAAATCCATATATAACCTTTATTGTATAGTAATAATTTTTTATAATTATTAATCAATTATTTAAAATATTCTACTAGTTTGTTCAATACTCTTAAATGTATTAAAAATAGCTTCTACTTTTTTCAACGAACTTGTGATTTTTCAGAAGAAGTATTTAAAAATCATATCCGCTATTTGAATAGAGAATCTAAGTATTATTAAATTTTTGTAAAAAAGAGTATAATTTCCAAAAACAAAGTAATGTGCGAATTTGATAACAATTCTATATTTTAAAAAATGAGTTTCGAGAACGGATAATTTTATTAAATAAGAAACAAAAGACAATTTTAAGCTAAATTGATTGAAGAAACTGCTTTTTTTAATATAAATTTATTTATATGATTCAAGCTCAAGACTGTTCACGACTTTACATTTCTCAATTTAAAACCGCACCGCTGAATTTAATCATGTAAATGAAATTCAGATTAGAATATCAACTACATGAAAAGGCACATAAAATAAAACTGAACAAGAAATCCTCCAGATTTATTAAACAAAACATTCTTTTCCGTAGCAGAGGTTCAACTTTGAATTATGGGTTCATGTATAAATTTTACGGTTCGTTGCCAAATCCAAATGCTCGCATTGTAAGCCCTGTTCTTTATAATCCCTCAGCCTCACTCTTTTGACCCTCAGATCTTATTTCAGATTTCTCATAAAACCTAAGAAAGTAAAAATTCTATTTTTATTTTTCTATCTAGAAAATCTGTAAATATTATGTATAAAATATTTAAAACTTAAGTTATATAAAAGAAAATTATTAACCTAAATCATGAAGAAGTTTATAAATATTTATATCTAAAGGGGAAAAAGTATCATACTCGAATTATTATACAAGGAGAACCTACCCTATTCGGAATTTTATTTAAATTCATACTCCTTCCAGTAAAACGTCAATACCAAAATCGTAATATGCTAAAGTAACAAGATGCGCTTTTCCGTTATTCTCAAGAAAAAAGCCACACAAAAATTCGTCTTTCAATTTCCGTCTAGGTCAGGCGGTAACGCTCCGAGTTCGTAAGCAGAAAGTCCGTGCTCGATTCCTGCTGCCAGCAGTTTTTTCAAGTTTTTTTTTATCACAAGTGACTATAAAAATTTATTTAAATGAAGCAAATATGTTCATTTCTAGCCATTATTCTCACTTAACGAAATTTTTTTCCTCTAGAAAGCGCATATTATTAGTTTAGCAAATTACACATTTGGAAGGGAGCTATTACTGAGAGGAGTATGAATCTAACAAAAATTATAAAGGTTATAGGTTCTCCTTATGAGTACATAAAAAAGATATTGCCTATACAAGAGACGAAATATGTACCTTGAAAATTACTTTCTATATTATAATATAGAGGACATACCATTGGCACTAAAGTATGGTTAAACAATAATCATTGTTACCTGGAGGCAGCAATTTTCTGAGGATAGAAATGAAATATTGATTTTGCATTCGCGCACAGCCGGCTCACTCGAACGTATCCGACTCCGGATGTAACGACACAGATATGAGTAAAAAGAAACTGCCCTTTCTCTGAAATTAAACCGGATTCAGGGAAACGAAAAGTGTTGCAATGATGTGGTTCGTGTCAGTCCCAATCTGCTGTTACCTCAGTAATCATTTTATCTTCGTTATATTCCTGATCGAAAACCATTTGAACAAGATCAATCGTTTGAGTCTTCGGAGATCTGCTTCACTCTATAAATCCGCCTCATCTCTTCCGTTTTCCTCGACGTGAGACTAATAACTCATCAGTGCCGCCTTATTTTCCTCTTCCGGTTCCCATTTCCATCATTCGATATAAATTATTTAACGGATTTATTAGGTAAAATTGAATATTATTCACAAAAAAGTAATTTAATCTAGAATGTATAAACAAGGGTACCAGAATGAGTAGGGTTCTAAAATTTTCGACAAAACAAAATCAAGGAATGTTTCATTTAGTTCACTAAAATACATTTCAATTTAATTCTAGTAATTTAAATCTAATTTCAGCAATATATTATCTATTCTATCAACTGACAATTTGAACATCTATAATTATTCATTTATAATGTTTCACAATAGAGTTTTAGTCATTTTGAGGGAACTCTAGTAATTTAAATCTAAATCCAGGCATTTAATATCGATTCTACCTATTAAAATTAATCCGTTTTTTTTCAACTGAATGCCTGGCATTTCTAGAAATTAAAATTGAATTCCAAAAATATAGTATCGATTCAATAATTAAAATTAATTTTTAAATATTCACAGTTAAAATTTAGTAATTCTGAGTGAAGTACAGGAATTTAGTTTAAATTCCAGTAATTTAGTATCGATTATATCAATTAAAATTTATTTATTATTCTACTTTCATTTTAGCAATTTCGAAAGAATTCTACTTCACTCTGATTTTATTCTAGAACTTAAATTCAATTCCAGAAATTTAGTATTGATTCTATCAACTAATATTAATTTATAATGTTCCACAATTGAATTATAGTATTTTTGAGTGAAATCTAGCAATTTAAATTTAATTCCTAAATTTGTCCAATTGAACGCAAGTAATTCCGAATGAATTCTTACAATATAAATTGAATTCCAGAAATTCTGTATCGATTCTACAAATTAAAATTGACTTTTAATTATTTCAAGTTCACCTCTAGCAAATCGGAGTGAATTAGAGAAATTTAGTTAGAATTTCAATAATTTAATAATGACACTATCAGTTAACATTGATTCCTAAGTATTTGAAAATGAATTATAGCAATATTGTGCGACTTTTAGCAATTCAAATGGAATCTCAGCAATTTAGTATCGCTCTTATAAAATAAAATTGATTTCTAATTCTAATTGAATTTTAGCATTTCTGTGCAAATTATATCTAGTAAATTCTGAGCGATTTTTCTTAAATTCCGATTGAATTTCAGCAATATAATATCGATATTGTCAATTAAAAATGATTTCTTCATAATTCCGCTTGAATCCCAGCAACTCTGATGAAATTGTGATAAATTGTAAATTAATCCCGGAACAATCATAGCAATTTAAATCATTTTTCAGCAATTTAATCTTGATATTATCAATTAAAATTGATTTTTAATCAGTTCCAATTGAATTCTAGCAATTATTAGTGAATATTAATCAATCCAAAAGGAACTCCAAAAGATTTGAGTGAATTCTAGCAATTTAAATTGAATTCCAGCAATTTATTATCGATACTATCAATTTAAATTGATTTCTACAATTAATTATAATAACATTCTAACAATTATGAAGGAATTCTAGCGTTTTTAATTTAATTGTGGAAGCACATATTAAATTAAATCTGACTAATTTTATGCAGTAATTGCAGGAATTTCGAACACCAATGTTCCCAAATTTTCATTTCAAATCAGTAAAAATCTTTGATACCATAACAAATAAATTCACTATATTTGTAGAAAAATTGTACAAAACTTCGGGATTGCTTTTAAGTTAAAAAAAACATTTAATGTTTATAAAATCTGACGAAACTTTTCCTCTTCTCGAAAATATATTTTTTTCAGGAATCTACCCCTAAGTAGAAATAATTTATCATATCCGTAAGTCCTTTCCTATTTCATGAAAGCTAAAGGCGGCACTAATTAGGTACGGCATTACATGTATTATACATAATAAATAGCACAAGACTTCATCAAGGAAAGCGTAGTCTAGTCATTAATCGCCGCAATGCCTCCATTTTATATTGTCAGACAATATAAGAAATTAACATCGAATATAATTGCACTGCACTTGCTCCGAAGACCCAGACTTTGTACTATAATAGAAAAGATTTAATGTCATGTACGAATAGTAAGCCACTAATATGTATGTCGATTATGTGCATAAATTAAATCAACATGCTCTAAAAATGAGAAAATCAGGAAAGAGATTTATGAATTTCGGACATTTTAATAATCGCATTATTAAATTCTCAATAACAAAATAATATATTAATGAGAAATTATCAAAAATAAATGATTACGATCAATGAAAATATATTAATTTTTCAGAAAAGACTAGTGATTGAATTCTCATTTGTAAAAGAAAATACTTAAACAAGTTCACGGTCATTTACAAGTTTATTAACTTGGGACAAATTAAAATTTTCTTTTGTAATCTAACTCACTGTAAATAATATTTTAATTTGCCAAAATGCGATGTATTTAAAATAGATAAATGTTTACGAGGTTTACATAAAAAGAATTTTAATTTGTCCCAAATAACTTCAAATAAATTGATAACTTGGATTATTATTTATAAAAGATTATTTATAATGAGATAATCTCTAGGATTAAAAAATGCTTCCCGTGGAAAATTTTTCCGGAGTGTAACGATAATTCCCTGTTATTATACAAAGTGCATATTATTTACATTTAAAATATTCTCCTCTTTCCTGAGATGACTTTGATACGGCTATTTTACATAATCTTATGTAAAGGAAGAACTTTTGGTATCCAATCATAAATTCCAAATAATGAGATACCTACATAAAAGATAATCGAAAGAGTAATCAGAGAAAATTCTGAGCTTTCTTCAACTGAAAGACATTCAAGAATTCTTAGACAATCAAAAAGTTACTTCTTCATTTACCATCACAATCCGAAGTTCTTCTCGCTACTCTTGAATATTTAAAGTTAAATTCGTTACTTTTTATGAAATCTCCAATAAGAAAATGTTGCGCTTATCAAAGTTTTATAATGTTATTCGTACGAAATAAAATTTTAACTACATTCACTTTTAAATAAAGTTCTGAAAATTTTAGTATAATTTATGATGTATCAAAATATTAAGTGGAAATCATAAAAATACAAATTTGGTTTCCTTGTTTCCTCTAACAATACTATTACAATCAATTTTAATTGACTATGTTCACGCTTTTACTTCAGCAAAGGTTTATAATATAATCTGAATGAAATATGCAATACAGGAAATTTTCTTTGAGTAAGATAAATGAATAAAATACCGGAATCATTTATAATGAACAATGCGGAATTAATTGCTTTTCATCAAGTAATTTAATTTAATTATTCTTTTTTATTTGTATATAATTATGACTATTCACGATTTAAAGAGTTCATAATCGAAGCAAGGGCGTCAACTTTAAAAAATGTTATAAAAAATTAACCACAGCCGACCCCTTTAAAATAAAACTCAGAACTGTAACCCAATTATTGCTCGAAAGGTCTCGAAACTTTGAGCATTCATTTTTTTCTCAAGAGAGGTCAAAGGTCAGAAATCTTGTAATTATAGTTAAAACGCACTTCCATAACATTTTTATTTCAGCAAAGGAACTTATTAACAAGAGAATTAATTCAAACTTGTATAAATTTCAGAAATGTGCTATAGTTAACTTAATAAATATAAATAATGTTATTGAGGTCAAAAAGGCATGGGATTTAAAAAATGCACATGATCGGCATTCAATTACGTAGCTGATAAAAAATTTTTAAGGAATAGAATAATCACGACCTTTACGTCTCTCATTAGGAACATCGATTAAAGATCGATCAATTATTGTTGTAAATAATTAAAACCAAATTGGAAGAGTGTGTTCAGTCCTGTTTAGAAAGTCTGTATATGGTGTTCCTTGCCAGTCAATCTGAGATCAGAAACTTTTATTATCATTTGTAAAGTTGTAATATTAAGAAAGCTCTATAGCACCACTATGAAAGCAAATCGAAAAACTCGAATTCTGCGGTTTAATTAATTTCTATAATTGAGTTCACCTTTACGAACCACAAAATTCAGAATCTCGTTAATGTTTATGTAAATTTAACAGCTTGAATCCTAGAAGTGTTTCTGGGATTTCGTTAATAATATGAGTCTCAGCTTCAAAATTAAAATCCAACCCGTGCTTTCAAAAACCTGAATACTAACGACTTCAAAGGTATATTAATATCGAAGTTCTATAAAATTTTCGTAATATAAATTGTCTTGCGAGTCGAGATCGTTCTTAATTAATTATAAGTACATTACCTATGATGCGTGAAGTCAATTTCAATTTTAAAAAACTGATTGGACTTTGGATTTGCTTGTTTTGTAGTAATCCAAGCGGTACACTGAAGATATTGAGAATTTTAGAATGGGTTGCCTAATTGAAAACAAACATTTTTTAGTAATGAATACTTTAATACTTTAATAATTATGATATTCATCTTTTTGCCTTTTGTTCTAGAATTTCAAGGTGGCCGTATTAATCGAAGAAAAGATTCCCAGCCATTCCCCTGGTTTTTCCAGTTCGCAAAAACTTTTTCGCGGTTATTGAGATTTAAAAAATGAAACTCTTAAGGCTAAAAATGTTTTCAATTGAAGTAATAAAAACTGAAAAGCAAGTTTAAACACTTAAAGTGGATTTCTTTTGAGTTTTCAACTATAAAAATAGAAGCTTAAAAATTTTTTTGATTCAAAAACGTATTCAAACATAAATTTAAATTAAATGCCGTTGATATGCAAAATAAAATTCTGTTAACTTTCATAAATTGTACAGTTCGAAGATTTCTGGTTAAATAATATAAATCTACGATAATATTTTCAGTACACTTATTTCACAAATTAATTAATACTAATTTATTAAATTTTCAAAATTAAATAATTTTAAAGCAATTTTAAGCTAAAACTTAAATTATTTTAATTTTATGTCATTACAAAATGATAATAATTATTAAATTGCTATACATCGATTTTCTTATTAATTTTCTATAAGTACTCTCTTAAAATTACTTTTTATAACTTTAAAATTTTATTAAACTTTTTCAAATTTTGTATTATTTTTGAAATTTTTGAAAAACAACTAAACATCTTTTCGAATTATTAGAATTTTTCCTAAGATTTTCAAATTGATTATTTTGAACGGCTAGTCAAATATAGCTACCTATTAAAAAATTGTTATTTTTTTAGTTAAAAAATTAGAAATAAAAAATCTGTATATTTATTAATTTTGTATAGGTTCAGAATCATCTTATAAATCTATTATTATTCAATTTTTATTACTCCAGGTAGAAATAAATTTTAAAAATCATAAATTAAATTATATTTAGGGTGGACCAACTGAAAACGTTTTGCATCCAAGAATTTTTATTTTCAACGCTTTCAATTTATAATCATTCGCATTTTTTTTAAATTTTTATATTCTTCAAATTGAAAATGTACACTTAACAATAAAGAGCTAAAATGGGAAACTTTTTATGTTAAAGATTTTAGAGTTACGCATTATAAACTGAATGATTTCATGATTTACAAAGTTAACAATAATTTAATTTTACATTGGGGAAGCTTTTAAATTCCGGCTCAAAAAAATAAAGTTTCTGTCTTCTGTCGGTCTTTAAAGGTATCAAAAAGTTATTTACCAGTTTTAAATTTTCCGGTACAACGGCCACCCTGAATTGAAAACTCTTTCAAAACTAGCTGACAAATTGAAACAAAAATGATAAATTCACGAAATTAACAAAAAAACGGCGATTTTAGTAAGAATACAATTTTTGTATTGATTAAAACAAATAAAAAATTAATAAAAATAAACTATTAAAAAAATCGATATGAAAAAAATGTAGAGGCGAGCGCTGTTCCCATCTAAATTACCTACAAAAATTTCATGTTGCATTTTTTTATATTTTGGACCATTTTAAAAATATCTAGTTGCACATAATATATGATTTTCATGCATTTATTTCATAAAGTTACTATTTTTACTTTCTGACTCGCACGATTTTTATATCATAAAAACAATCGAAACATGTCTTTTATTCTTTTGTCACCTTATATCTACAAAAGTTTCGAAAATAATTATTTTATATAAAGAAATATTAATAATTTAAAGAATTTTGTAATAACCAAAAATTACCATTTTTGAAAATGTTGTAGAGAAGAAGTAATAAAAGAATAACAAGTTTGTATCTATTGCTATTAATATTGTAAAATCACTTGTAAATTTTTTTCTTATCACGCACATTTTTCGAAAAAATTATAATTTTTTATTTTCAGGAAAGTTGCTGCCATTTTGGTCATTTTCTAATTTAACTGAGTTTTGAAAGAGTTTTAAACCCTTCAACATAATGAAATACAAAGCTTCCTCTATGAGGAAGCAAAAGAGAAAAGTTAGATATCTTAATTAATTAAAAAAAAAAGAGTATTTCAAATAAAATGCACCACTTTCCTCAAAAAAAGAAAAAAATCGAAGAAAGGTGCGACATCCCATCCCAAATTTTCAACTTTCCTAAATATCCTTAATACCAAAATGTCAGTCTTTTGTAACTTTTAACAAAAAATTGTCAAGTACCACTTGCACTATAAGCCAGACCTGTTCCAATAATTCACAAAGTTGACTTTTATTTGTGAAAGCAGCTTTTTAGATGCAACTTTGTTGTACCCAATCTGTCGATATAACGGATATGACGACGAAACGAGTTTTTGAAGGGATACCTAATTTTTTTATCATTTAGGAGACTTTGTACAAAGACATTGGTGAATATGCAACGTGCAAGCAAAAGCCAAAGGAGCATCGATATATGAACCCATTTTAAATTTTTCTTTTCAGCGAGAAAGAAGTCGTATCATTTTTACGAAGAAATTTTTCTATTGCGTATACTGGCCATTTTATTATGATTAAACACTACGATGTAATTACTGATCTAATTAAGGTACTGTACTGAAGTATATGCACTAGACTATAATTGAGCATTCAGTCTATTGCATATACGGTCCACATAGACTACATGTAGACTCTGTTAATACTATTAAGATTAAAGCGACGATATATATATATTATGGTGGAATCTCGAATTAATTCTGAAAGAATTTATCGGTAATTACAACTTAAAAATTTCTGTATATGTCTACAATCATGTATTATAGACATAATGATTCAATTCAATAAAAATCTAAGAAACCACAATTTTTAAATTATTTCCCTTCAATATTCTAAAGCATGGAATAAATAAAACAATTATTCTGTACTAGAAAAAATAGAGCACTTATTATATGTTTCTTGTTTTTTTTATTATTACACCATTAAGCCATTTCCCTTTCGGGGTAGGCTTGAATCACTCGGCAGGGGAAAGGAGTAGTGTGTGGATGGGATAGAGATTTTTCAGATTGATCCAGAATTCTCGTGCTATTTATGTAAATAACACGTTCGTTC
>NC_046659.1:86321942-86327462 GCF_010883055.1 Belonocnema kinseyi | reverse complement strand
TGACTTTCAGTGTAAAAAAGGTAACGTTTTTCACGATTCAAATTTTATAGATATTTCGCACCTCTTCGCAGTCTAAAGTGTAATCTGTTATTTAATAAGGGAAGTCTCTTTATATTATGTAAATGAGTAAATTTAATATGTTACGAATAAATGGGTGCAGTCGTTGTCGCAAAATAGAAACGTTATGGTGAATTTTACATATTCTAATACAGACATTACGAATCTATTTTGAAATACCGGCAGCACAAATTATATATAATAATAATCTTCAAATTTATTTACTCACTCATGTCCCGTTTGAGAGTTTATTAGGATAAGTTAGTTCAACATTGTAAAATTATGTTTATTTACACTTGAAGTTGTGGGGATTTGATGGAAATTCTTTAGTTTTAATCCGAATATCAAATTTATTAACGATTTTTTTACGGTTGGTGGTCCATCATTGATGTACGTAATTTTTGCAAATTCAGGAAAACTCTCCTGAAGATTATCTTTTTAGTTACAAATTTTATTATTTGGTTGAAAATTTAACAATATTCTTAAAATTACATCCTTTTTACCTAAAAATTCAACTGTTGTGTTAAAAACTTCGTATTTTTGGGTTAAAAATTCAACTCGTTTCGTAGAATATTAACTTTTTGTTTAAAATTCATATTTTGATGCTGATAAGTCAACTGAAATCTTTTCTGGATAAAAACTATTTTTTCCTAAAAATTGGTCTTTTTGATTTAAAAGTTCATCTTTTTTAATAGAAATTCTAGTATTAGTGCATTTTTTATTTACCTAGGACCAAAATGCAACTGTTTGGTTTAAAATGTAATAATCTTGTTAAAAATTCGAATATTTAGCAGAAAATTAACTTATAGTTTACTATTCGTAGTTTAGTGTTAGAAAGTGAACTGGAATATTCTTTAAACAAAGATTTAACTATATTTGAAGATTTTTTAAATTTAATCTGTTTGTCAAATTTTGTGTAAAAGTCATATTTTTGGTTGAAAATTTAAATGTTTCGCAGAAAATTTAGTTTTTGTTAAAATGTAATATTTTGTTGTCGAAAAGAGAACTGAAATACTTTTTGGATGAAAGTTCAACTATTTTCTTTTTTTTTTTTTAATTAAAAATTCATCTGTTTTAAGAGAAATTTAATCTTTTTTAGATAAAAACGCAACTGTTTGGTTTGAAATTAAAGTATCTTGTTAAAAAGTCATACTTTTTGGTTGTAACTTCTACTGTATTTGAAAATTAACTAGTTCTTAAAGAATTTACTTTTTGTTTAATTTTAATATTTTGCTTTTGAAAAGAGAACTGAAATCCGTTCTGGATGATGGTTCCACTATTCTTATGAATTTTAAAAATTAAAAATTATTTTTCTTGGATAAAAATGCAACTGTTTGGTTTAAAATTAAAGTATTTTGTTAAAAAGTTATACTTTTTGGTTGAAACTTCTGTTTTGTTGAAAATTGAACTATTTCTTAGAAAATTTAGTTTTTAAAAGAAAAAATGAACTGAAATCTTTTCTGGATAAAAGTTCAACTTAAAAAAAATGGTCTTTTTATTATTATTTTTTTAATAATCTGGCTTAGTTCGAATTCCATCGTTTTTTATTCCTTTTTAGTTTAAAAAATTCGTCTTTTTGGATTGAAAATCCAATTTTTTTCGTAGAAACTTTTTTCTTATTTAAAAATTCATATTTTGGATGTGAAAAGTCAACTGAAATCTTTTTTTGGTATAACATTCAAATACTTGTCTGAAAATTTATCTTTTTCATTAAAAAATTCATGTGTTTTAGTATGAATATATTTTTTTTTACGAAAGTGCAACTTTTAGGTTAACAATTATTCTTCTTTGCTTGAGTATTCAACTATTTTGTTTGAATTATTTGGTTGAATTACTTTGTTAAGAAATCATTTTTTTATTGAAGATTTATATTTTTAATTCAAAATTCATCTCTTTGCTCGAAAGTTAAAATTAAAAAAAAAATAATAACTTTTAATTGATAATTCAACTACATGGGTAAAATTTAAACTACATTGTTAAAAAAAATTGTATAGTTGAAGGCTTACGTATTTAGTTGAAAATTTAACTGTTCAGTCTAAAAGTCTTGGGTAAAAATGCATCAGTTTCGCGGGAAATTACTTTTTTTTTTGCCTAAAATTCATATTTTGGTTTGAACGTTCAATCTTTGTAGAGAAAATTCGTCTTTTGGCTTGAAGTTTTAATAATTTAGATAAACTTTTATTCCTTTCTTTAGTGAAAAATCTTTATTTGTGGAAAATTGGTCTTTTTGTTTTTAAATTCTTTTTTGTTTTTTGCTTATAAATTTCTTTTTTTTTTTTTAAATTGAAATATAAGCTATGACACTTTTTTTGTTGGTGATTTATCTTTTTAGGATAAAAATTCAATCATGTTCAAAATTTAATTATTATGCATAATATATTATATGTATAAAAAATTATAAGAATTTCAACAAATTAATCAACGCTGTCATTTTTACTGTTTATAATTGAAGAATTTGCAATTTCAAATCTCTAAAATTGAATAAATTTCAATTTAAAATCTTCAAAATTGAAATATTAAAAAAATGTTCAAAACTACGTACCTTTGAAATATAAATAATGAAAATTGATTAATTTGCAAGTCTATATTTTCGAAATTCAAGAATTTTCAATTGCAACTTTTCAAAATTGTAGAACTTTGATTTATAAATCCTTAAAATTAAAGAATTTTCAATTGCGAATATTCAAAATGATAGAATTTTAAATTGTAAATTCAAAAAATTTAACAGTCTTTCATTTTGATGATTTACAATTGAAAATTATTCAAGTTTTACCATTAAAAATTTTGTGATTTTGAATTTAGACTCGAAAACTCTTGACTTTTGGTGTTCAAAATGATAAACATTTAAGAATTTATATTCATATGTACATCTTTAAAATTCAATAGATTTAAACTTAAAATCGCTAAGATTGGAGAATTTTAAATTGTAACTCTTTACAATTGAAGAGTTTATTATTTAAAAAAATCGAAATGAAAAATGATGCAATTTTAAAGTTTTATAATTCAAAATTCTGTAATTTTAATGATCTACGTTCGAATTTCTTTCAGTCTGGAAGATTTTGAATTGAAAACTTGACTTTCGATTTTCAAAATCATCAAAATGTAGGGAATTTTATTTATAAATTTGTAAAATGCAATATGTTTCAGTTTCAACTCTTTAAAATTGTAGATATTGGAATTGCAAATTTTTAAAATTGAAGTTTTTAATTTTGACAATTTAAGACTAAAAATTCTTTAGTTTTGCCGATTCACATTCGAAATTTCTTTAATGTGAAATATTTAGAATTTAATACTTTACTTTGGACTTCTAAAATCGTCAAAATTTAAGAAATTTTATTCATAAGTCTTTAAAATTCAAGAATTGTCAATTGTAAATCTTTAATATTGAAAAATTGTAAATTGTACATCGTTCAATTTGAAGAACTTTAAATTGTCAAACGTTAAATTTTATGAATTTTTATTTGTAAATTTTCAAAATTGAATTTTCAAGAAAAAATTGTTTGAAATTACATACCCTTGAAGTATTAGTATAAGTCTCTAATTGTAGGTTTTTTTTACAATTGTAAAGCTTTTAAAATTAAAGAATTTTTTATTTTAAATATACAGGTAAAAATTCGTTAATTTCAATAATTTGTTTCAAAATTTCTTCAATTTGGAAGTTATAGTATTTAAAACTGGGCTATTGATCTGCAAAATTATCAAAATTTAATAATTTTAAATTATGCATCTTTAAAATTCGAGTTTGTAATTTTTACAATAAGTATTCTGTAATTTTAACACGTTATATTCGAAGTTCTTTCAATTTAGAAGATAATTTAACCATTTTTATTTATACATCTCGAAAATTTAAGATTTTCCAATTGTATATCTTAAAAATTGAAGTTTGAAAGTGTGAAAATTACAAATTGTGCAAGTTTTAAGTTTTACAATTCAAAATTCTGTAATTTTGTTGATCTACATATTCGAAGTTTCTTCAGTTTGGAAGATTTTTAATTGAAAACTTTACTTTTGATTTTTAAAATCTTCGAAATAAAATTTTTTTATTTATATATCTGTAAAATTAAACAGTTCTCACTTTTATATCTTTAAAATGGTATAAATTGGAATTTTTAATCTTTTAAATATAAGAGTTTTTAATTTTCACAATTTAAAATTACCTAAAACTTTACTTTTCACGTTCAAAATTGTCAGAATTTAAGAATTCTTATGGATACATCTTTTAAATTTAAGAGTTTACAATTGTAAATCTTTAAAGTTGAAGAATTTCAAATCTCAAAAATTGAACTTAAAAAAAATTGTGCGAAATTACATACCCTTAAATATAAATAGAAAATAAATAGAATATAAATTTTTAAAGTAGAATAATATGCAATTATATATTTTCAAAATTGAATAATTTTCAATTTCTTCTCTATAATTGCAAACCATTTAAAATTGAATAGTTTTTAATTGGGAAAATTTACAAGGAAGAATTCTGTAATTTTTATAATTTTATTTCGAAATATTTTCAGTTTGGAAGGTTTAGAATTGAAAACTGGAGTATTGATCTGCAAAGTCATCCAAATTTAAGAATTTTTATTTATACATCTTCAATATTTATGAATTTTTAATTTGTACAATTTTAATTCGAAATTTATAAATAAACGTTTGTAAATTTAGATGATTTTCTAAATTTACAAATTTTTATTTATAAATTTCGAATATTTATGTTTTTTCAATTTTAACTCTTTAAAATTGGAGAACATTAAATTGTAAATCTTCAAAATTGGAGAACATTAAATTGTACATTTTTAAAATTGGAGAAAATTAAATTCTAAATCTTTAAAATTGAAGATTTACAATTTTTAAAAATTTACATTTTTCAAAGTTCTTTTGTAAATTGATATTTAAAAATTTTTCAAGCTTCACAATACATAACATTTGTAATTTTTATCGTTGGAAGACTTACAACTAAAAGCTTGCCTTTTTTCCTCAAAATAATCAGATATTAAGAACGTGTTTTTATACATTTTTAAATATGAAGTGTTTTTAATTGTAAATATTCCAAATTGAAATATAAAAAAAGCATTCAAAACTATATAATTTGTAATTTTATGATTTCAAAATATAAACATTCAAAACTAAACAAGTTGGTAAATTTTCGATTGTAATTATTTTCCAAATTAATCTGTGTCGAAAATGGAAGAGATCAGTAAGACTCAGAATTCAGAACATCTTATTACTCGTACGATAGAAAATAACACATCAACTTATTAATTTGTTTATTTTTTCCTATTTTAATTTATGACTAATAATTATTTTTTCGTAGTGCTTTAAATTAAAGTATATGTGTAAATTTGATAATTAGCCAATCAAAACAAGATAATAAGCGGGAAATCCCTAATGGACAAAGTAAGTAACGAGATAATTCTAAAAGAATGTGGTGCAGAAGAGACGCTAGTAGACACATGGGAAAGAAATCGA